>NW_027185799.1:22509190-22579927 GCF_028583685.1 Petaurus breviceps papuanus
TATCCCTTCTTTATCTCTACTTTATTCATGAAAAAACGGAGGCAAAAGAAGCTAAGGAATTTGCCCAGAATTACACAGCTGAGAAATGACTGAGGTGCCATTTGAACTTAAAGACTTCCTGATTCAGATCTAGGGATCAAGCTATTGTGCCACCTAGCTACCTAGTAGACACTTAATAAATGCTTGCTAGGAGAATAAATTAATGCATTCAATTAGTTTAAACACTGAGGTGAATTTGGAGCCAAACTTCACCTCTGCTCCTTAAATCCAGAAACCACAACAAGCTTCCTTCTCTTCCTTTGTTTTTTTTTTTTTTTTATTAACCATGGCTGACATCCTGATGTTTTCAAACTGGGGAAATGTGAATCTTTAATAAAGATTGTCCTCCATAATCTCCTTAAAGAAATAAAGGAGACATCATTTGTAGTTGAAGGCTACCTTTAATACAAAGCAAATCGTCTCTCCCATGAAATCCCTGGGAATTACAAATGTACAATGAGGAAGATTGAGTTTTAAAGGGTCCATGAGAGAGAGCATTGGGCAGGGCTATTTTGTATATGCCCACTCCTTTTTGGTAATCCATTGCTAAAATAAACTGTTTTAGTACCCTCTGCCTCAGCATTTGTTCCATAGCAGTGCTCCAAAAGCTTTTTTGCTCCAAAGCCTTTCACGAAAGTTAGTTATTAAATTGTGATTCATTATAATGAAATTTCATTCATCACTGAGCCAGTGTTAAATTTCCAGCATCCCATGTGCTATTTTAAGCCCGGATAAAATTCCTGTCACCTATATTTGTTTCAGCAAATGAACAAACCAAAAGACACACTGTGTTGGGGTTTGGCATCCCCCCCCCATTTTAAACTTAACGTTATTAGAAGATATTGTGCTGGGAGACAATGGGAATCATGTTCTATGCCATATTCTGCAGGCAATAGGAAATTGAGAAAGTAGTTTAATAAACAGATGCTTACTTTGCCTTTTTAAAGGAAATCATATTTCTCTTAGCATTCTCTATCTAATAGAATCTGCATCTTTAAAAGACGATGGTTTCTCTCTGCTTATTTCACTTAAGTGAAATAAACACAGCTCTTAAAAATACTCCCTCCCCCCGCCGCACCCCACAGCCCTGCTCTTTTATGTGGACTGGACCTGAAAATAGATGGGGAATGAAATTCCACAACTGTGCTTGGGATTTGGGTGACAAGCAACGGAAGTTTAAAATAACTTACTTGATTTCATAGAATCTATGCAAGAGTAAACTACAGGGGGCAGCAAATATTAAGCAGATTTCCCCTTTATGCTGATGCCTTGAATTAATCAAGGCTGCTGAGCAGCTGTTTGCTCAGAACTGTACAACTCTCTCAAAACTTTGCCACTCAAGTGAATAGTTTCCGCTTTGTTTCATTTCCTAATGGATGAGAGTTAAATCCAGAAGACTCCCTTCCACTCCTCTCTGCCCATTGAGATAAAGTCCAGACCAATCTTTACATTTCAGCACCACTTTTGCACTTAAATCTCTCATTCCAGGGAAGTATGGTGTTGTGAGATGGCGTATACATCTGGCATGTGCTTGGATACTTAGGCTGGGGGGAGGGGGGGATGCCCAATTATGCACAGAGAGGACAACTGTGCTATCAAGGAACAACACAGAACTAGAAAAATGCAACAACGGGCACCTATACCCTTTGTTTAGTTATGTTTTATAATTTTCTTTAACTATCTAAGCAAGATTTAAAAAGCAAAGAGGAGAGATTTTCAGTTGGTTCACTAAAGGGCTTTAATCTCATTTTGTTCCCTGTGAGTAGATGAAAATTGCTGCTTAGCTTTGTTTTCTTCTGACCTATTTGTGTTTCCCCTTTCTCCACAAATGGGGAAAGGAAGAAAGAAGAAATAATGTGAATTTTTTTTCTTTACCTCAGATTTTGCTTATTAGAATAACAACTGTTCTCTTAAATTCAAGAAATTAGGGGTGGCTAGGTGCTGCAGTGAATAGAGCACCCATCCTGGAGTCGGGAGGACCGGAGTTCAAATCAGACCTCAGACACTTAACACTTACTAGCCGTGTGACCTTGGCCAAATTGTTTAGCCCCAATTGCCCTACCTTCCCCCCTCAAAAAAGCTAAATAAATAAATAAATTCAAGAAGCTACTTGGAGAATCTCAGCATAGCATAGTGGACAATATACTGTATCTGGAATCTGGAGGATTGGAAAAAGAAGTAGTATACACCGTATTTGATATGGGGTCAAAGGATCTGGGTTTGAATGTCAGACCTACCATTTATTCTCTTTATGACCCCAAGAAAATCACTTATCCACTTGTTCTCTGGTACCTTATGTGTAAAATGAGGGGTTTGAATTAGATCACCCCTAAGAGCCCTTCCAGTGCTTAATGTATGACCCTAATCTGTGTGCCAGCATGCACCACTTTTGTGACATTTGGCTAACTATAGTATATTGGATACTGGACTTGAGTCAGGAAGACTTGGATTCATATCCATTCTCAGATGCTCATAGTTTATAGCTGTTAACCTGGACATTTCTTTTACCCTTCCTAAGCCTTAGGGTCTTCATCTGTAAAACAGAGGTGATATTACTCAGGCTACCTACTTCAGGAGGTCTTCGCAAAGGAAGCACTTTGTAAACCTTAAAACACTAAAGAAATGAGAATTACTACTAGACTAAATTATTTAGTTAATAATGGCAAGTATAGTTACCAACATTGTGTATTGAAGGAATATAGGAAACTGAAGCAGAGGGAGCCTATGTATAATTTCTCAGTAACTGAGTGGGGATTGAGATATAGTATCTTGATTTTTCACCCCAAATTTCAATCCAAAATCCTGGGTGAAGATGACATACAGGACAGATTTAAATGACTCCCTTTCTCATGCTCCCCTCTCTATTCTCCATCTACAGAATTAGAAATCTGAGTACACTCTATGGGTGCCTTTTGCTAGAATATAAGCTGCTTTCCATCCACCTGAAACATTTTTTCATACTAAGAAAGAAATGGGGTCTTAGGAACAGCTGATCCTGAGCCTCACATTCCCCAAGACTTTTCTGGGCCCTCAAAGTTCAGAGAGACCAGCTTCAGAATCAAGCAAAAACATAGGATTTCCCTATTTCCTAGGGATAAGAAAAAGAAGACAAGGAGATGGGAAAAAAGATGAGAGAATAAGAGATTAATAGAGCTAAAGAAGGCATTTAGAGGAGAAATGAAAAAAGATGACAAAATATTTGTCAAGTCCTCAGAAGAATTGAAATGAAATTAAAGACCCCATCCCAATAATTAGCATGCTTCTTTACCTCATTTAACCCCAGTTCTAGCATGCCAGGAAAATAATACAGCTTTAGTGGCCATTATCATAATTTCCTATTCTCAGGTGGCAACAAAAACCATGGGGCAGCATGGATTTGGATGGTCAGCCTAACTTTAACTGTATTTATTCTTTCATGCAATGTCTAAGACTCTTCAAAGGATGAATAATAAAAACAGTATTGTCAGTCTTTTATTCCTGAAAAAGTACATACACTAGCATATTATTGAGCCCAATCTTTCCCTCTGGTGTTCTTACAGAACTCTGGTTTCAAGAGTTCCAGCAGAGTGGGAAGCAGAATGTATTCCCTCCTTATAAGGCTTTCATACTAAAACCAAATTTCTGTTTGCAGAAATCATCAATGACTAATTTATATTAATGGTATACTCTCAACTTGTGTATAAATAGAATGTCGTGTGTGTGTGTGTGTGTGTGTGATTTTGTGTGTGTGTGTCCCTGGAAACATTCTAGGACCATAAATTACATAACAGTCAAACAGTTGTCCATCTACATTGATGTAGGGATTTGAAAGGAGGGAAAAGAGGACCCTGGATAATGAAACTGTGAGGGTGGAATCTAAGAATTGTTATTGCTTCTGATTTCAGGGGAACTTAAGTTGAGATGAAAGATGACTCTCTGGTCATCTTGGAGAGGTAGAATAAAAGCAGAAATGGGCTTCCTGGGAAAGTAGTTATAGTTCCAGCTCGCATGACACTATACTGACCCACTGATTCAGCACCAACCCAGGTCAAGAATGCCAGTTACTAAATTGCCTTGTAATATCTTGTAATTACACAAGTATAGATGAGGACAGACACTATTAACAAGAAAACTAACATGAGACCCACCAAAGTCCAATAACTTCTGAGACTCACATACAAAGAAATAAACTTGTAAGATATGAACATGTAAAACCTCCTGCCTCATAGTATATTACACTTGTTGAAACAACAATTATCTGACCAACTCAGTTAATATTGATCATCCTATTACATTGTTTGGACCCATTTCATTTGTAATGCTGAGACTACTGGTTTGTGATAGCTATTGAGACTGAAAGAGGTTAATCTGAGGGTTGACTTTTCAATTTTCTATTTGGAAGTTTCCCCCAGGGAGGTGTATTTGGTTCATACATTGAGTTCAGATATTTGGCATTGTTTTTTATTTAGTCTTTAAGAAGGATGACATTATGTCTAAATGTCAGTGGTTATTGGTGTAGCACATGGGCTCTGGGAACATTGTCCAAACCCCATTAGCAATGATGACCAGTTGGGTTTCTTAGAACTCAGCTAACTACATCTTCCCTCAGTGTTCTAGGAACACTAGGAATTACCATTGCTAATGAGACCCCACCTAGTACATCTCCCCCAATATAAATTCCAAGCTATTATATCCCAAATTAAATAATTAATTATATCCCAAATTAAATAATTAATACTAATTAGCTTTCACAAAGACATATTTACTAGGAAGATATAGTAAGAACCCAAGTAAAACAATGCTTTAATCTAGACTCCAACATAAAGCTATTCTAACAAAATTCAGTCCCTTCTCCATCATGTTCATGGATTAGTCACTTCTTTGCTTGGAGGACATGGTTTGTTACTAGGCAGATTCACTGATAGGCTGGGTTAAACTGGTCACTCCTCAAGGCAGGCCTCTCATTGAACTTGACTGTTGTTGTTAAAGACAGACTCTATAAGTGACTCCAATTATTAGACCTCTGAAGACTCTTCCAAAAAGGCTATAACCTTGTTTCTTCTCTCTATGATTCTCATTTATGGAAAATCAGGAAAAGATAAAGAGAGTCAAAAGAATCAGGACGGCAGAGCACTGAATAAGAGGAATGGCCCAAGGAAGCTCCACCACCCAGCTGCCCATAACAATTCTTATCTCCTTCACCACAAGGAAGATAGACATTGTCTTCTTGAGGCTTTAGCATGCCTGGTTGAACAGCCAATGAAAAAACTTTTCATCACTATGAGTCCTCTAACAACAGCTCACTGATCCTCCATATGGAATGGCAGAAAGCAGATATTGCACATATTCTTAAGGAACAACCCCAAGGAAGGGAGGAGGGTCCCCTGGGCCCTCATTGGCCCATCCTCCCATTGCACATGTTCTAAGAATTATTTCCAATTCCTTTAAATATTTAGGTAAGGTGATCTGTTTGTTTGTTTTTCAAAGTATATAGAGTGATTTTTCAAAGTGTACCATAAAGCAGGAGAAAGAAATATGGAAGAAATTCTTTTAGAGAGTGGCACTCAAGAAAACCATATTAGGAACCTTGAAGGCAATAGAGATTGGTTTCAAGTAACAAGCATCCATTCTCATCAATCCTGTGCATTTCCACCATGCTTAAATATCCACATTAAGCCTTACTGTTCAGGTTTCAGGGATTTTATCTGAGACATGGAATTCATTTAGATCATCAAATAGAAAATACTGTGATTGTACTTTCCATCACATGGTGATTCCCAGTAGGGGCCGTCTCTGATATACCATATTCTGCTAGTGATACCGGATGTCTGACATGGGGCTCAGTAGCCAGGAGCAGCTGTGAAAAACCTCAGAGTGAGGCACTCAATTAATCTTCTGAAGAATGGATTCTTAGATTGTAGTTTGGTATGGCTAAAGGAAACCCTGTAACAAAAGAACCCATTGTAATTCCTGGCTTTACAGCTGGCTAAGGTATTGTCTGCTTTAAAAAAAAATCTCTTTTTAAACAGTATTATTTTAGTTTGCCACCTTCTTATAGTGTGTCTGCAGTGGGGCTCAATTTAGCCCATACCCATGTTTTATGTAGCTTACATTTAACACCCAGACAACAGGTGCAAGAGTGGACCTTGGACATAATGTCAAATGGATCATTGATACCACAGCAGGTACCTCTACCTGGTGCCCATACAGCAAATATAATCTTTTGTATGACTTTGGAAAAAAGTTACAAATACTGTACTTACTGGCTTAAGTTTGTGTGCTAGAAATTAATTTGTGTTAATTTAACACTAATTTAAATACAAGCATTTCTTGTATATGGAGAGAAATGTGCAAATTTTTGTATCACCCTCTCTCCCCTCCTCCATGCCCTCTGATGCAAGAGAATTTGAGATAACAGTAATCTGAACAAGGAAAGGGTTACAGAAGAACTTTTCAGTTTGCAAAGCCTGTACAAATATGATCTTTTAGAACAATGATCACTTAATATTCTGTTTTATTCCTTCCTTGATCACTATCATCATGACTGAAAGGGTTTCCTCTCTGTGATCAAAAGGGTTCTCCCTTTTGAATGGAAAAGAGGTACAATCATAGTGTCATTTTCCTCAAAGAATAGGGGAGGCAATCATTTCAACTACATAAGAGGTATTTTGTTGTTGTAGTTTTAATTCCTACCATTAGTCCGTTTTCTGGAAATGGCTTATTGTATTCTTTGGTTTTGTTTTAACTCTTAAATTTCTATATGCTTTCCAAAAATGAAAAGTCTGGAAAGGATGTTAGGCTGAAGAAATATATATTTCTCAATAATTTCAGTTGAATGAAAAAATGAGACTTTTTACATTTCCACAGTGACATACTGATGTATTATGTTAATTCTATCTAGAATATGTTTTAAAAAAATAAGCTATATAAGATAAGCGATTCAAAGCTTCTGTCAAATTATTCCAGAATGAATTTAATTCAGCCAGCTTTTATTATCTGCCTATTAAGTGCAAGATATTGCCCTAGGTCCTAGGGATAAAAAGACAAACAAAAACAAAGCAGTCTTTTCCCTTGAGGATCTTTGTCTACTGAACATAAATCTCACCTCAGTGTTTCCTCTACTCCCATCCCTTCATACCCCCATTTAAATGGCCTTGGCTGATGATTGATAGTTTTTGTCCCATTGGTGTCCGAGTTATCTACTCGGTGATACGTACATTTTATTTACAACACAAAAGCAATATGGCCTAAACATTTGTGACCCTTTGAAGTTTGGAGTGTTGCAGCTTGGAAGGATGTTGGGATCATATAGTCATATACCAAGATTGAGAAGGGATTTCAGAAGTCCACATCGTTCATTTCATAAAGAAACCCATGGCCTCCTGGGGCATTTTGTAAAGGATTCAAAATGAGCTACAGAAATTTCAGGTATTACTATTTTTGTTGGGATCATTTTAATTGTTGAAATTGGGAGCATAGTAGTCATTGTAAATGGATACTTAGTTGTAAGGTACTGCTAAATAAGCAGTCATGAAAGGAAGGGTACCTGACATCAAAAAGCTTGAAAAGTGTAAAGGTGTAGTGCATGTGTGTGTATGTGTGTGTGTGTGTGTGTTCTGCAAGTATAGATTTCATAACTGCTTCCTTTGAAGTAGAAATGGCATCTCTTTGTAACTGGAATAACTCCTGGAGAAACAAAGCTCCAAGAGCTTCAGATGGGCAATAAAAAATTCTGTAATCTGCTCCTGTACAAATGTGATTTATAAAGCAAGGTATTTTTTATGACACTTCAATGTTTGCAACGTACCAGGCCAGTGAGTATAAAGTTCAAATTTAAAAGGAAAGATCAATGACACAACTTCCCTTTACAGGTGTAATTTAGTTTAAAATAACCTTCGCTAACACTGTGACTGAATCATTTTAGGACTTCTACAAGCTGGGTTTGTATAAAGGGACTATGTACTTCCTCCATCTTTGTATTGGTCAACCAGGCTTTTCAATCAGACAGACTTCAAGAACTCAGTGAGTGGTGACTGTTCTGCTGGGATTTGACAGTGCTTTTAAAAGAGCTCTGGGGGTTGAGGGGGGAGGCTACTTCCTTTAGCGAGCAAGTGGAAAAGTGTTGGATTTGGAGTCAAAAGATAACAGAATCAGAGAATTTTAGAGGTAAAAGGGACCTCAGAAGTTACCCAACCCCAAAATAACCCACTACAGCACAGCCAACAAGTGGTCATCCAGCCTTTGCTTGAAAATTTCCAGTGAGTGGGCTTTCACTACAACTGGCAGCAATCCACTCCTGTTCTGGATAGCTCCAATTTTTAGCAAAATTTTCCTTATACCAAACCTAATTTTACTACTTCTACCATTTGCTTCTAGTTTTCTTCTATTGGACTAAAAAAAAACAAAAAGCAAAAACAAAAACCTTAATCCCTCTGTCACTTAGGGATAGGGACTGGACCTGTGATTTTCAATAATATAGGGAACTCCTGTGCTATGAAACTCCCTCTTCCAATGTGCTTCCTCTCTTAACTTCTAGTCTTAGAAAGTTGCCTAGAACACAGCTTCTTAAACTTTTTCCACTTGTGACCCTTTTCACATTTGGGCAGCATTTGTTGGAGCTGTGTGAACTGAGGGCATGTGCAGTGCAAAGTGAGCATGCTTTGTGTTCAAAACCAAGGCTGCAATAAAGTTTCATGATACAACACAGTCAAGTGCTGCCAGAAACACTTCAGGTTCATTACATATTTGATTTTTAATTTATTTTTGATCGTTGCACATTCAGAAACTTTACTGTTGCCAAAATTTTTGTGACCCCATATGGGGGATGTGAGGTCATGACCCACAGTTTAAGAAGCACTGGCCTAGACCACTGAGAAGTTAACTTTGTCAGGGGCATGCCACTAGTATTTGTCAGAGGCAGAGCTTGACTCTAGGTGTTCTTTGCTTATCAGGCCAGTTTTTTAGCCATCAGACCATATTGTCTCTCTTTCTCTTCAATGGAGGTTTCAACCTTCTCCAGTCATGTACTTCCTGTGTGATTTTGAGCAATTGGAACATCACTGTCCTTATCTGTGCAATGAGGGGAGGTTATACTAGTTCAGGTGCTCTTAGCTGTGTATCCACAGACCTCAGAATATATACGTACAAATTTTAGGTGTGTGTATTTATTTTTGTAATTACAAACATTTTTCAGAGAAAGAGTCCATAGGCTTCACCAGACAGTCAGAAAGATCCATAACACACATAAAAGTTAACCCCTAGACTAAATTATATGATACTTAAGAGTCCTTTGAATTGTAAAAGATCTGTGGTCCTAAGGATGGGCCTACACCAATAGATACATACCATGAAGGAACACATGTTAAAGGAAAACAAAACCACAGTGCTGATGCATTATATGAAAATGTATAATTAGAGCTGTTATAGGTTCTAGCCATAAGCACATTAGCAAACAACAAACTGCTATTGCACAGGGGCGGGTTTGTTTACTTGGCAAAATGCAGATAATGCAGCTGCTCACTACAACAGTCAAACAGGGGTGTGCTGATTGCAGAGGCATTTGAGCTCTGAGACTCTGGGTTCGTTGTGTGAGTATGACATCAGTTTAAATTTTGAATCATCTCCATCATATATTTGAAAGAATTTAACTTGGTTATTTAAATCTAGTGAGCTGTTTTCTGTTTCAGGAAGAATAAAAACTTTAAGGGGGGGGAGGTCATAAAACGACTTTTTTTCCTAAAGCATAATGACCTTGTTATAATATGGATTCTATAATTTAAAAAAAACAACTGGGATTTCATTGCTGAGAAATGTTCACTGTTGAGGACATTGTCTCTAACAAAGCAGATAGGCAACTATCCTACTGCTCCTAGTCTTAGAGAGTTGTCCAGGGTGCTGAGATGTTAAGTGACTTACTCAGAGATGGATAGAATAACCAAGAGTAATAGCTAATACTTATTCAGGGCTTTAAGGCTGCAAAACTCTTTCTATACAATCTATCACTTAATCCTCACAATGACCCTATGAGGTAGATATTCTTATCCTCATTTTACAAATGAGGAAACTGAGGTGAAGTGACTTTGTGCGACACCTAGTATGAGGCAGGAATCAAACTCAAGTCTTCCTGACTCCAAGTCCCACACAGTCAACTGCACCACTTAAAAAGTAATGACAAAAACTGACATGTCACCCTGTGAGGTTTGAATTATCTTATTGAAGCTTCACAACAACTCCATGAGGAAGGCATGAGTGTTATCATTATACAACTGAGGAAACTGAGGCAGATAGAGGTTAAGTGACTTGCCCAGGCTCACATAACTACTAAGTATCTGTAGCGGGATTTTAGCTCCAGGTCCAGTGATCTAGTCACTACAACATTTACTCATCTGTGTGAAATTGTTTTCATGAATTACTCTGGCCAAAAACATTCTTTACCTAGTGATCAAGGTTTTAGCAATGAACTTCTCCAGACTTGTCTAGATTGGTCTTGGATCTAAAAATAATCTGTCATCCAACCTACACCTGAAGCCCTTGTTGTTGGTTGGATAAAGAAACAGAAAAGGAATATGTAGTGGAAAGAAAAAGCTGGTCTCTGAGACAGAAAACCCTGGGTTCAAATCCTGCTTTGGACATATATTAGCTGTGTAAGCCTGAGCATTCTCTTTAACCCCTTAGTGCTTGAGACACCTTTCCAAGGCTACAATTTTCAGAGAAAAGGTCAACCTTTAAATGATGTTTCTCACAAGGAATTCCTCCCACCAAATGAAATCAAAGGCCAAAACCCAATCCCTTGTTGTTGTTCATCTGTTTTCAGTTGCATTCAGCTCTTTGTGACCCCATTTAGGGTTTTAATGACAAAGATACCGGAGCAATTTGCCATTTACTTCTCCAGGTCATTTTACAAATGAAGAAACCCATGTTAAACAAAGTTAAGTGACTTGTCCAGGGCCAAACAGCTAGTAAGTGTCTGAGTCTATATCTGAACTTAGGAAGATAAGTCTTCCTGACTCCATGTCTGGAACTCTATCCTCTGCATTGCAGACATAATATGTTATGAATTAAGGATCACTTCTGTATAATGATGAGGTTAGATTAGTTCTGTAAACTCTGGGCTAAGACATTTATGGAGATTCCTTCATCACAGTTAGTTCATATGGCAGATTAAAGCCTGATGATATAATTTCCCTTTTTCCTTTCATTTGGTTTGTGTTCACAAGTTGTCCTTCATCCATTGAAATGCCAAGCCCTCAAAACACCTGTTTTCTTTATCAATCTAGTCATAATTCTTGACCTCTGCCATATTCATTTTAGTCCTTTCCCCATGTGCTCTTAATTCTTGCTTTGTGAAACCTAAAGGGTTTGAAAATTGATTGAGTCCTTTGATAACTCAATCCAAGCATATCCACATCTTGTCTGTTCTTATTACTTGGCCCTGCTTGCTCATCCAGTGTCTCTCCTGGCTTCTTATAAGGGACTTTTTAAAGAGGCATTCAACTCTTTCAGAATCCACTTCACTGGACAACTTTCTTTCACTATAGTTAGTCATTTGCCTTTTCCATCACTTCAATGATACACTACAACTTGCTGCCACTGAGTGACTCACAATACCTGAAAGTCAAATAGACATAAAAGCATTAAGAAAACCTCTCTTGGGATATCACATTTTCCTCCTCCTTTAAAATTCAACTTATTATCTACTCTGTCTGTGAAAATTTCTATCATGGAAACCTACTCAGTTTCTAACCCATCAGCACTATCCTTCCTTAGCTCTTTCTGTAAGAGAATTGGGTGGTTAACGTTTGACTGCATAAATGTCATTCAACTAGTTGAATCTTGCTTTATTCTAGATTTTTGGCACCTTAGAGAAAAAGAGTCTGCTCTTTTAGATTTTGATCCATTCTATAAGCACTTGATAATCAGTGAAAGACAGAAGACCAGTCCTCCAGACATTAACTCTGTTAGGGAAATAGACAGAAAAGTGATTCAGTAACTGTTCAGTTTAACAAACATTTAAGCATTTATGATCATCTCTACCTCCTGGCTTCTCTGGCTTCCTCAAGACCCAGATAAAATCCTACACTCTACAGAAAGCCTTTCCTGACACCCCTTACTGCTAGTACCTTCCCTTTAGATTCCCTTCTTTCTACACTGTACATAGTTTTTATGTACACCATTATTCACATGTTGTCTCCCCATTAGACTGTGAGGTCTTTCTTTGGATCCCCAACACTTAATTTAGTGCCTAGCCAATAGTGAGCACTAAATAAAGGCTTATTGGCTTAAATTAGTTTGCATGATGCTAGTCTAGGTAGTAGAGATCCAAAGGAGGAAAAAGAGAGAGACAGACAGACAGAGACAAAGACATAGAGAGACAGTCAGAGAGAGAGAGACAGACAGGAAGACAGACAGATAGACAGAGACCAGGCAGCAGTCTGGTATAGATTTAGAGACCTGAATTTAGGTTCTAGTTTTTTTTATTTTTTTTATCATCTTCTTAACTTTTCCTATGAGCCTCAATTTCCTCATCTGAGCAATGGGAGTATTAATGTTTATACTATTTCCCTCACAGGTTTTTATGAGGAAAACAGAGAATTGTAAACTGTAAAACACTGTGTAAATCTAAGTTATAGTATAAGAGTGAAGGAATAGTCTGAAAAAAAGCATTCTGTTCTTTGTACATTAAAATGTTCATATTTCTTGAAGAACAGTTATGTGTCACTCCAGTCACTGAAGGTTTTGAGTTGCTGAGTAGAGGAATGGTGTGGACACAATAGTGCATTTTTGTTCAGTCATTTTAGTAGTGTCTGACTCTTCCTGACCCCAGTTGGGGTGTTCTTGTCAAAGATATTGGAGTGATCTGCCATTTCCTTCCCCAGTTAATTCTACCAATAAGGAAGGGAAACTGAGGCAAACAGTGTTAAGTGACTTGCCCAGGGTCATATTTCTAGTAAGTATCTGAGGCCAGAGGAAGTTGAGTCTTCCTGACTCCAGGCTCACCCTCTATCTACTATAACACCTAGCTGCCCTAAATAGTGTGCTAATATAATGCATTAGTTAGATTGCTTTTATAGCTGTATGAAGAAGGATTGAGGAAGACAGAATCCAGAGACAGGGTGACCACTTAGGAGGCTGCTAGTCAAGTCCAGTCAAGAGGTGATACAAACATAAACTTAAAGAGAATTGGCAATGTAAATTAAGAGGGAAGGAGAGTCATGAGAAATGTTGTGAAATTAGAATTCAGCACCTGTTTGGATTCAGGAGTTAAAGAAATAAGGACGAATCAAAAGCAATTCCAAAATTTTTATCATGAGGGACTGGAAGGTTGGTGGGGCTAACAAAATTAGGGAAGTTTGAAGGAAAGGTAGCATTAAGGGAGATAATGATGAGATTAATTTTTGGATATCTTAGTGATGAGATACTGGGAAGGTATTCTGGTGGAAATGATTTGTAGTTAATTAATTGTGTGGGACTGATGCTCCTGGAAGAAATCAAGGTTGTTTACATGTAGATTTGAGTATGATCTCTATAGAAAATATTATTACAGCCATGGGAGTAGATGAAATCACTAAAGGGAGAGAACATAGAAAGAAGAGAGAAGATGGTCAAAGAGGATTATTGCATCTTCCCATTTAGAGAATGGTAGAAGGATAATGAAATCAAAAGGAAGCTAGTTAATGTCTGATCTATAATGGCTTTTCCCTAGCATCTAATATAGGTCATAGAATTTTTATTTTTCAGTTTTTTTATTAATCTACCATGTAATAATATTTATAAAACTTATTTGTGTTTGCATCTTATCCTCCTGGACTGTAAGTTCAGTGAGAACATGCACCATCTTTTCTGAAAGTCATGCCTTGCCCATCACCTAACACAGTGTTCTGCATGCAATAGGCATTTAATAGACATTTATTGACTCAATCAATTGAAAAGAGTGGACAACCATGGGAAGGAAGGAGTACTAGGAGAGGGTCAATATCATGGAAGCCCAGAAGGGAAAAAGAAAGGAAGGGGTGTTCAGTAAACTAAAATGTAACAGAATGGTCAACATTTAAGTTTCCCTAGATATAAATAAAAAGCCTCATAAAAAAATACTAAACCTGATTTTGAAGAGCTGCTCAAGAGAAAGAAGAAAGCTTTCCACCTTGTGTTATTCTTTATTCTTTCCAGCAGTGGCTAATCAGCATTTGTGAGTTCATCTGGAACTAAGCCCAAAATAACTGTCATATGACCATATGGATATGTACGTGCCTACAAATGGGCACCAATTGAACATATGCTAGGAAGAACTCATTATCTGTGTACTTTGTCCAATTCATAATATTAACCAAGTCCATTGTACTGACTTTTTAAGCAGGAAAACATTAGTGAAGAGCAAAGGACACTCAGTTTCTACTTGGTCTAGGTATATTTAAAAGGAAGTCATTGATCCTTAAGAGGAACAATGATTTAAAAAGATAACATCTAGTTAATCCCCTTAATTATTCCATGTCTTTTGACTCCTATTTTTAAAGAGGTACTTCAACATATTTAATTTAAATTTCTTATGCTTTTATCATGATGTCCTCTTGTTTAGGTCACAGAGTTTTAAATCAGATGGTTAACATTCTCTGTATAAGAAAATTACTTCAATCTAAGAAGTAGAGCACTTGATGTATAAGAACAGGAAGGCTGCAGCTGAAACCAATAGTCCTACTGAACATTCTCTCCAACTCAGAGGTTGCTTGGAGATATTATATTTTTTAAAAAAGGATGAAGGCAGGGATCTGTGTTGGTATTCCTACAAGTAGAACTTACATTGTGGCTGATTATGTTGGGAAGCAAAAGTAAAATGGAGGATGGTAGACATGAAGACCAAATGGCATGAAGTCTATCCGCCTGGCTGGCATCTCCTATATGTCTTGGTGTTGCCTTGTGCTGAATATAGCCATGACTGAAGTCGTATGAATTATACTTTGCTGCAAGCTAGACATAATGTATACAAATGAGCTCTGCTAATTCTGTGTCACAAGATGGGGGATAGTAGTATTATTCACCAAACTTTCTGATTGTCCCTATGTCAGAGGCAGAGAGGTCAGATAATGGGGGGGGGGGAATACTCAAAAAGCTACACACTAATTTTAATCAATTTTCAGCTTTATCTTTTTTTTTCTGGATCAATGAGTTCATTTCTGTTGGGAGTTCTTAACCTGAGTTCTGTGAAGTTTAAAAAACATTTTATCAATGTATTTTAACATAATTGGTTTCCTTTGTAATACTTTGCATATTATTTTATACATATAATAGCTTTATTCTTAGAAAGGGTCCATTGGCTTCACCAGACTGCCAAAGGGGATTGGGCAACATAGAAAGTTAAGAATTCTTGGGCTGGAGTTTTCTCAGAAATTTGATGTTCTTAACATTGTTATGTTATACTCTGCTAGCAGATAATATGGCATAGTGAAATTCTGTGACTAGGGAATCAGGACTAGTCCTTAATCTATCAGTTGAGAACCTGGATAAGTTGTTTAACCTTTCTGAGCTGCATTTCCATTATCTATAAAATTAGGAACTTGGACTAACTGGTAACTAAATATTCTCACAGTTCTAAAATTCTGATTCTGTGAGAATAACCCCCAGTGCCCTAAATCATGCAAAATTAATACCCAAAGGATATGCCTTCATATCATGAATGTTGAAAAGGTGATTTTCACTTTAGGAGATAGAAATTCCAAGTCATAAAGATTAGGGAATCAGGAGGTGCTAAGGTCTGGTATTCAGGACTCAGGTCTGGATTATGAGATACAAGACACAACCTCAAACATGACAGCATCTCCTTAGTGCCATCCTAAGTTTGGGGGAGATGAGTAAAACCCACCTATGAAATTTACCCTTAACTCTGTGTCACATATGGAGTCTGAGACCCAGGACTCTTTTCATACTAGAGATCTCAGGTCTCAGTCTTTTCATTGCTATGAATTGCTCCTGAGGCCTAGGTAAGGGAGACACTAGGCCTTTGCTTAAGGTAGAGTCTTTCTAGTCCCAGTTGTGGTTTCTAAAACTCTAACCCTGAGCACCCTAAGCCATTGTCTGAGGCTGTGACTCAGGGAAACATTGGGTCCTTTTTCTGATACAAAAATACTCCATTAGATTCCTAACTGCTCACTCCACATGGACAGATCACAAACTATCTATGCTCACTGATTTGTTTAATTTTTATCCATTTTTAACATAATTCTCCCCAGAGAGGCTCTCCCTAATGGAATAGAAAACTTTCACAGATTCTTTTAATATTTAATAGATACTAGCATAACGGATAACAGGTGATTCATTGTTACTATCCATGCTTGATATGTGACCTAGCCACCTTTCTTCCTGTCATACATGTCCTTGATAATGTATTCTACAACACATTTTTTCAAGCAAAATGTCTTCATTAGTAACATGCTGCAGAGTACTAATGCCCATTATGCAACTTTCCCTTTGGTCCCTTGAATTTTTCTCCCTTCAAAAACTGTGGTATTCCCTGTTTCAGAACCAAATAGCATCACCAGGAGAATGACCTAAGTTGAAATCTGGCCTCAGACACTGGCTGTGTTACCCTAGTCCAGTCACTTAACCCTGCTTACCTCGGTGTCCTCATCTGAAAAATGAGCTAGAGAAGGAAATGGCAAACCCCTCCAGTATCTTTGCCAAGAAAATTCTAAACTGGGTCACAAAGAGTCAAACAGGACTGAAAAACAACTGAACAACCAACTCAAGCCTTGATTAGCACCAACTCTATTAGTCTCCTCTATCCCTGATTAGAAGCCTGGAGGTCAGAGCGCTACACTCCTAATGGCTTCCTTTATGGAGGGGAGAAACCGAACATTGGAGCTCCCTCCAACTGACATCTGCTGCTCTGCCTGTGGTCAGTTCTATGGAGCAAAATGGCCCCTGCTGGGGTACCCCCTGATCTTTCTGTGCTCCTTTCAAATCTCCTTTTGTGCATAGTCTCCCCCATTAGATTATATATTCCAGAGGTTCCCAAACTTAATTGGCTTACTGCCCCCTTTCAAAAGAAAATTTATTCGTTGTCCCCTTGGAAATCTACTTTCTTTAACCCTTTAATGGGCTATTTTTTAAACATGATACACCTTAAATTTAATAATTTATTGTAAATTTGTGGGGTTTTATGCAATGAAATGTTAATGATGCAATATGGAATATGCAATCATATAGTACCATATTATAAATGAGTCATTGTACACATGTATTTTTGCTGATGTGTGCTGGACTTCCTGATAATACACGGCATGTTCACCTGCCAACACTTGCTTGATAAGACCTGTTGATGGACTTGACCACTGATTAGTTATATATAACTTGCATTTTGTGTGTTTATCTGGAAAATAACATAATCACTATGACTTTAATTCTGTTACACAACAGATGACACATGTACAAATAGTTTTTCAAAATTTCCTTATTTTCTCTTTTTTCCTTATGCTTCCACTGCCCCCTGATTTTTATTCAACACCCCAATTGCACCTGAGGCTACTACCAGGCCCTCCCCACATTGTTCCAGTGCCCCCCAGGAGGCAGTATCATCCACTCTGGGAACCTATGGTATACTCCTTGAGGACAGGGGATGTCTTTTTTATTAAGAACTACATATTGTATCCCCAGCATGTAGCACAATGACTGGTACATAATCGACTTTTTAAATTTTTGTTTGTTTGTTATCAAAAAATAAATGTTTATTGAACTGAATTGGCTTAGGCGTCAGGTATGGTCCTAGGTGCTGGGTGTAATACAAATAAAGAGAATGAAACAATCCTTACTTTAAAGAGTTGATATTCAAATGGGGAAGATAACAAATGTGTATATGTGTGCACACATACATATGTATATATACACACAGACATACACATGCACATCAAGAATGTAAAGAGAATAGATACAAATAAACATCTTGAAGGAAAAGAGGGATTCTATGAGACAGAGGAAAGTCATTCCAAGCATAAATAGGAGTCAGTGAAAAGGCCTGGAGATTGGTGATGGAATATCATGTATGAAGGGCAGGGAGTTCAATAAGTGTAGGAGTTCCAGGGAACTGATGTACAAGGAGGCTGGAAAGGCAGGTTGTGAAAGGATTGAACAGCTAAGCAGAGGTGTCCATACATTGTCCTTTGGGTCATAGGGAGCCACTGAAGGTTTTTGAGCAGAAGAGTGACATGGTCAGATCTGCACTTAGGGAAAATCACTTTGGCAGTTGCATGGAGAACTGGTTAGACTATAGAGATTTGATGGAGGAAAAACAATTAGGGGATTGTGGAATAAACTGGACTGGAGGTATAAGCCTGGATGAAGGTCAAGGGTGTATCATTCTGGAGAAGGAACATGATACAAAAGATAATGTGGAGCTAAAAAAGCAGCACTTGGCAATGTAGTGGATATATGGAGTGAGGAATCACAGCTAGTGGCAAGGTTGCAAACCTGAGAGATGGAAAATTGGGTTTATCATCAGCAGAAATAGGGATATTTGGAGGAGGGGAGAGTTTAGAAGAAAGATGAGTTCTTCTTTGCATTGTAATTTGAAATGTCTTCAGAAAAATATAGTTTAAGGGGAGCCTAGGTGGAGCAGCGAATAAAGCACTGGCCCTGGAGTCAGGAGGATCTGAGTTCAAATCCAGCCTCAGACATTTAACACGTACTAGCTGTGTGACCTTGGGCAAGTCACTTAACCTCAATTACCCTGCCTTCCTCCCTCAAAAATATTAGAAAATATAGTTTAAAATGTTCAAGAATCACCTGGTGATGTGGGACCAAAGTTTTGACCTAGTCTGTGATTTCATTGTGTGTGATGAAATGATGAAGAAATTCCTTTTACCTATACTATTAGTGGCAACTAGGTGGTGTAGTGAATAGAATGCTAGGCTTGGAATCAGGAAAAAACCTAAGTTCAAATTCAGCCTCAGACACGAGCTGCATAACCCTAGGTAACTCAATTAATCCTTTTTGCCTCAATTTCCTCATCTATAAAATGAACTGGAGAATGAAATGGCAGATCACTCCAGTATCTTTGCCAACAAAGCCCCAAATAGGGTCAAAAAGAGTCAGACATGACTAAATAACAGAAATGCTAAACTTGTCTCTGAACTTAGTTCTTTAGAGTTACCTAGGGCCTGAGAGGTTAACACCTTGCCCAGAGATCCAGTTGCCTATTTGCCTCTGTGTCTGTGTGTGTATGTCCATGTGTGTGTGTTTGTGTGTAGAAAAAGACACACAATGTCTATACCTACATATATGCATATGAATGTTTATATATACATATATGTTTCTATTTATACATGTACATATACATAGATTTCTTAGTTGTATTTTATCTTCTTACTGAGTTGAAAATGGTTTGCTTTAAAAATTCTTCCAAAGATGCAAAGATCTGTAAACAATTTGACTCTGTCAATAGCAGGCTCATCTTTCCTGTTTTAAATATGGGGATACTACATACCTCTCTACTTGAAGGCATATGGAAATCCATAGAGTGTGTTAGAATGTTTTTAGAGTACGGCTGTTAAGATCTTTGAATCTAGGCTTCTTTCTGCCTCTCCTTCTGTGCCTTTGTGAGAATGAAAATTAGTAGTAGCAAAGTCAAACATTAAAATCATACTGAGAGGTTATTATGTTTAATTAAAACCTGTTTATAGCTTTCTTTAGTTGCCTTGTACAAAAGCTTTCTTCACAACTAGAGTAGAGAGTGGGGAGTAGACAGAGTTAAATCTGCAAAGGAATGCCCTGAAGTCAGGAAAAGTGAAATCCAATGATCCAGCTGTACACTGGGGTATAGGCCAAAGGTCAATTATATTGTGTTCTCAGTTCCCAGTTCCTTTCCTACCCCTCTACCACCTTCTCCTTTACCCTTATTCAGGTGAAATCAAGATATTATAACACTGGGGACAGGAAAGGAATTTTAAAAGGGCAACCTAAGTTGTACATAGAATGTAGGAGTTCCTAATTGTTTTGCCCAAAGAGGATGGGAGAGTTTATGCTGACTATATATATTAGAGCCTCAGATTATTGCTTTCCACTAACAGCTAGAAAATACATTCATTTCTTCATCACTTTTCTGAGTGATTGCTCACCCAGGATCCATCTGCCAGACTTCAAAGAAGGTTGGAGAGACCACCCTGGTTTACCATATTTTGGGAACAGCATTAACAATGATAGGTACACTGAGATCCAATCCAGAACACATTAGAAATGATGATTCTTCTATTAACATACCACTGACAGAAGCATTTCTTTTTTTTGAAGTTCAATGTCCCAATTTTATTTTTTTAAGTTTATTTACTTTTAGTTTTCAACATTAACTTCCATAAGTTTTAAATTTTCTCCCCCTCCCTTATGTCCTTCCTCCCCAAGACAACATGCAATCTGATATAGGCTCTACATATATTAATATTCCTATTAAACATTTCTATTTTTCACATTAGTAATGTTGTATAGAAGAATCATAAAGAATGGGGGAAACTATGAGAAAGAAAAACAAAACAAAACAGAAAATAGTCACCTTTGCTCTGCATTCAGACTCCATAGTTCTTTCTCTGGATGTGGATGGCATTTTCCATCACGAGTCTTTTGGAATTGTTTTATATTCTTGCATTGCTGAGAAGGGCTAAGTCTATCAAAAATCAGTCATCACACACTGTGGCTGTTACCATGTACAATGTTCTCCTGGTTCTGCTCCCTTCGCTCAGCATCACTTCATATAAAAGTCTTTCCAGGTTTTTCTGAAGTCTGCCTGTTCCTCATTTCTTATAGCACAATGGTATTCCAGTACATTCATATACCACAACTTGTTCAGCCATTCCCCAATTGATGGGCATCCTCTCAGTTTTCAATTTTGGCCACCACAGAAAGAGCTACTATAAATATTTTTGTACTTGTGGGTCCTTTTCCCATTTTTATGATCTCTTTGGGATACAGTCCTAGAAGTGGTATTGCCGAATCAAAGGATAGAACATTTCTAATGAGTTTTTATAAAAATTAATTCTGTTCTTTAGAGATTACCCCTTTAATTCCATGCACAGAGGGGACATGTTGATAGTTTATTATATAAGCAGATGTTTACCATATCTACTTAGGGCCCAGATTCATAGACTTCTCCTGTTACCTGCGCCCTCCCAACCCTATCACTAAATCACACTCAGGAGTACTGCTGTCCTGATGGAGAGCTCCTCATATACATAATGCACTAGCCCCAGAAGCTATCTCCCACTTTCTTACTCTGAAAACTGTAATCAAATCAACACTAGCAATGCTTGTGGAAAAGGTGTTTTGAATGATCAATGAAGAAGTCAGGTGAGAAAATATAAACATAAGAAGTTTGGCAATAAAAAAAACTGGAAGGGACTTTGCATGGTAAAAGAAATCCCACTTTGTTTTATTCTCTCTCTCTCTCTCTTTTTTTTTTTTTTTTGCTTTTTTGAGCTGGGGAAGGTGGGGCAATTGGGGTTAAGTGACTTGCCCAAGGTCACACGGCTAGTTTTGTGCGTGCGTGTGTGTGTGTGTTAAGTGTCTGAGGCCGGATATGAACTTTAGTCCTTCTGACGCCAGGGCCAGTGCTCTATTCACTGTGCCACCTAGTTGCTACTCTTTTATTCCCTTTTTAGGGTAAGGATTACTTAAATATGTTTGTAGGGACAGGGAAAAGAGCCTGTGGAGGAAAGATTGAAAATAGAAGTGACATTAAATTAAAAATTAGAAAGTTTTTGCACAATTAAAACAAACACAGCCAATATCAGAAGGAAAGCAAAAAATTAAAGCAAAAATGTATAGTTTCTCAAAGTCTCATATCTCAAATATATAAAGAACTTTGTCAAATCTATAAAATATGAATAATTCCCAAGTTGATAAATGGTCAAAGCATATGAACAGTTTCTAGATAAAAAAGTTTATCATCATGTAAATAAAGTTCTAAATCATTATTGATTAAAGAAATGAAAATTAAAACAACCTTGAGATGTCATTTTATACCCATCAGGTTGGCTAAAATGATTGAAGGGGAAAGTGACAAATGTTAGAGCGGACATGAAAAAAGTGGGACACATCCATTATCAGTGGAATTGTGAACTGATCCAACCATTTTGGAGAGAAATCTCGAATTATGCCCAAAGAGTTATTAAACTTCCTATACCTTTGACCCAACAATAGCACCACTAGCTCTATTTCCAAAGATGATTAATGAAAATGGAAAAGAACCTATATGTTCTAAAATATTTGTAGCAGCTCTCTCTGTGGTGGCAAAGAACTGGAAACTTCCAGGATGTCTGTCAATTTTAGAATGGCTGAACAAATTATAATATCTGATTGTGATGGAATAGTACTGTACAATAAGAAATAATGAACTTGATTATCTTTAAAAAATGGATAGACGCATGAAATATTAAAGAATAAAATGAGCAGAACAAAGAAAATGTTGTATACAGTAATAATATTGTTTTAAGAAAAACTGAGTGAATAAATCATTTAGATTTTTATAAGTACCCAAATTAACTACAGAGGACATATAAATGACGACACTATCTGCATCCAGAGAAAGAAGTGATAAATAGATGTATAGAATGATTTACATAAATGCAGTGTGTATATATGTATACATGTATATATATTATTTGTGTGTATGCATGTATGTATATGTGTGTGTATATATGTACAGACACACACATACATAATTGTGTCTATCCATCTGCAGGGTGAAAGGAAGTGACGAAAAATAGGGGAAAATTTTACGTGATAAATTTTTTATGTATTTTAAAGGAATAGCAAGTTGTACGCAATAGATTTGAAGATTCATGTACAATCATATTTTTATTATACTATGTTATGGAAATGCTTATTTTATTCCATAAATTAAAAAGAAAAGAAAATAGAAGCGATAAAAAGGTCAACTGGTTAATCAAAGTTTCTGGAAGGAGTGGAAAGAAATGGGATCAAGAGATTATAGGAGAAAGAAAGATTGTGAAGATACAGAGAAAAATTGAAAAGAAGCAATTTTAAGGGGAAAAGAAAGCTACCAGACTATCATTGTCTTATAGAAGTAGCATCTACTCCACATGGGATACACTAGTTTTCCCTTAGAATATATTTGAAACTGTCCTCAACAATGAATTGACCCAGAGTACCAAGCCTAGAACGACTGATGTTGCTTCTAGGGTGCCCCAGCATAGAAGGTGTCAGGAGGTTTTTCCTCAGGCTTAACCTGTGAGCCATCATAGCCAATACAAAGGCAGCTAGCTATACCCAATGGAATCTATGCTAAATCCTTGCTGAATATGTTTGTAGAGTTGATATTCTACTAGAGTTTATCTTTATCTTTCCTGGAATGTCTGAAGAAAAGAATATCAGGCTTAACAGAAATTTGGGAGTTACAGTAAATTGCTTTTTAGGGATGTAGGGTACCTATGCTTATTTTCTCTTAAGTGAATGTAATGGTGCTTTTTTTATAAGTGGCCATTTTGATTTCCTTTTTAAAATCTAATCTGCCCTACAGAGGCAGCATGTTCTAGTGCAAAGAGGGTTGTCTTTAGACTCAGAAAGACCTGGAAATTAGACAACACTTATAAAGCACTTAGCACAGTGTTTGTAAAGAATAGGCACTTAATAAATTCTTAAGCTCTTCCCTTCAAATTCTGCCTTTGGCACCTGCTAATTGTCTGACTACAGGTAGGTAACCTAAACTTCTCAGTGCCCCCAATCAAATGTTTTTTTTTTTAGATTATATGTTTCAAATATTTGTAGATGGCACCAGAGTAGGGAATTTCCACATTCTTCTTCTATAAAAATCATAGGGCCAAACCAAAAAAAGAAAATTATCCTGGGGTGGGAAGGAAGCAATAAAAAGATCAAAAGGCCAAGAGGCATTAGAATATATAAATTAAATTCACGTAATGAGCTAATGTCCTGTTGCTCTGAAATCCTTTCAGGTAGGAAAGATCAAATGTCTACATAAAAGTTGCATGATTATCTAGATTGTTCCTACAAATCTGACAACACAGAAATATGAGATATCTTACTAATCAGGTGGATTAAGTGATGTTCTAATGAATCACTAATAATCTATGTAGGTTAACCCAGGTTAATCATGTTTGACTTATTGGAATAGGGCCCAGATTAGGTTTCTTCATATGATTTGTATAATACAAGTTATTTAAAGTGAAAGGTAGAGCTAAAGCTAAAATAGGGAACATATTTTAAAAATACAACCCACTTTAAAAAAAGTCTTAAGACCAGTACTTTGCAGGTGATATTTGCAAACATATTTGGTTTTAAGATTCAAGACTTGGAAACTAGTAATTGTTTCCATGGCTGATCAGGGTTTCTGGGTTAAAAAAATCCCTACAATCAATAAAAGAGCACAAAATGTGCTGGTTATTATTATTTTTTTGCAAGTGAATTTCCAAGATTTAAATGGCTAGAGTGTATTAACTTAGAATTATAAACCAATGAATTCTTTGTGACTGGGCTTCTGCCAGGAGCAAATAATGAAACCTTTAACCAGGAACTGACAAAGCTCCAAATTCTTCTGAGGATATTGCAGCAAAATGATTATCCTGTAATATTACAGTGTATGAGTATTACAAAGGAGATTTATAGGCACAGGGAGTGTTCAGTACTTATAATATTTTCCCTAAGAAAACAATGTTCCTGTTCTATTTGCAGAGTTTAAAGAGAAAAGTAAACTGATGTCTAAGCAGATGACAGCCTTTTCATGGGTACATTTAGTTTGATGAGCCTATTCCAAAGTGTACACTTTGAGTGGAGTATTAATAAAAAATCATTTAGATACATTTTCATTTCATTTCTTATGATATACTTGAAAACCTTCCAAAAATACATCTGGACTTTTGTCACCCCACATTTTCTTTTTAACTTGGCAAGGAAAGACCCATTGGAGAGAAGATGCAATAGAAATATGTAAGTATATATGTCAATATGAGGGATAATGACTTAAGGACATGTATTCTATCTACAGAGTGTCTTTAAGTATTAAGGAAAGAAAATTCTACAAAATATAGATTTCAGATTTTTTTTTTCCATAGATTACATCCCAGTATAAGATAGTGGGTGGAGTGTTGGACTTGGGAGTCAAGATGGCCTAGATTTAAATTCTGCCTCCTACACTTAGTAGCTGTGTGACACATGGCAAGTCACTTAACCTCTATTTCCCTCTGACAGCTTTTTACTGAATCATGGGAAGTCCCTTCACTGACAAAATTACAAATTCCTCCCATATTTACATAAGATGCTTTCCCTTTATCATTATATTGCTGCATCTTTCAAATAACATTCAAGAAATAAAATGTTGACTAGAAACCTTTACATAAATATATGGAGCTGTTGGTTCGAAAAGGATTTGTAATATTCTCTTACAGGATCTATTCTAAAACAGAATATACTGACAGGATACCTGGTTGGACCAGCTAGTCCATAAAAATAAGGTGTTACTTGGATCTATGACTTGGCTTACAAGCCACAGCTATGTCCAGCACTCAGGATGTATGTCAATAGTATAAAAGTTGACTTTAGAATTTGGAAAGCTGGATTCAAAAAGTTCTGACTTGTTTACCATTCATGTGACTTTTGACAAGTCTCTTCCCTAGAGCGAAGTTTCCTTATCTATAAAAAGAAGAGATGATCACTAAAGTCCTTTTCCAGCTCTAAAGCATATCAACTTTTGAATAATCCAGGTAAATGAATAAATTTCTGGTAAATTGAGAGCAAGCCTTAAATTACCTCTTTGATCACTCCTCTGTGACCCCATATATAGAGTGTCCCCAAAGCCTTAGTATAGATCTCAACTATAAGGGATACAACTGCACTAAAACTTTGGGGACAGTTAGAAACTTTCAGAAATGGGCACCAAGAAGCCTGGCTTATGTTAACAATGTGGGGAGGGACTTACCCCCATCTGTTCAAGAGGTACTTTTTTTTCTTCCATGTGGCACAGAAGTCTGTAAATGTAATGGGCAAGAGTGGAACCCAATAAAGTGTCCATGGGGCTAATTTAATGCATTTTTCTATGCTTTTGCTAGGAATGTCAGAGCAGTCATTTAACTATTTCTTTAAAGAACTGGAACATGAGCGAGGAGGCCCAAGCTTTAATTCTCACACTATCAGGATTTTTAAATCAGTAGATTGCAAGCTCCTTGAGGGGAGTGACTTTTTACTTTAACAGCACCTACTGCAAGCACCTGACACCTTTATAGGTATGTAATAAATCATTGTGGAATTAAATTGAATCAAATTAATTTGGGAGAGGGAACCTTTAAAAAATGTTCAGTAGGGACACCACAAGTCTGGCTAGATGGTAGCAGGTGGGCAGCTGCCATTAAGAAATAACATTAAGAAAATAGCATCTTAAAGTTATATGAGTGTGCCATTATGGAAGAGTTCTCCCTTAACCAAAGCAAAAAGATGATGAAGCCATCTGTCTTCACCACCATCCCTGCCAAGAGTCTGAACAGCACTTATCTGTTCCCTCTGAAAAGAACTTGCATTGCTCTCTTGGGGTGGGGTAGAATGAACTGGAAGGGATGTTACCTTGAGTAAGACACTTTGCATCTCTTGGTGCTTTAATCTTTAAAAGAACGTGATCGAATGAGAAAATAATCAGAAAACACATTTCCTGGCACATAGCAAGAACTATAAATGCTAGTTATTATTATAGTTGTTAATATTATTATTACAGCATCTATCTCTCAGTGTTGTGAGGACCAAAAGCTATAATTGTAAAGCACTTAGCACAAAGTTTAGCACATAAGTATACACTATGTAAATCTTAGTTGTTGTTTTGATTGTGGTTTTTATTGATCTCAGAGGATCCCTTCCATCCTCATTATTCTTTGTTATGTTAGGCTGAGCGAACTTTAAGCATAGGTGATACAGATAGGTACCCCAGTGGTGTGATTTAAGGGGCACTGAGACTCCTCACAAGCCCACTATGTTGCTGCAAGACCCAGTATCTGTCTTGAAATACCCACCATTAAAAACATTTCTTTGGACATGGCGACGCATATGGGGACGTCATTTCTTGTAAGCCCCAGTTAAAATTGTCACATACTAAAAAGGATTTAGGCCATTAGCCAATAAGAGAGTCCTCTTTCTTCTAAACTGATTTTTTGAACACAAATTAGTCACGGGTGACATTTGTGAAAGCAAAGAGAGAGAAAAAAGATAAGATAGGACACATGAATTTCAGTTCTCTGGGTTAGGAGTTTGGTAACAACCAGGAGTCAGCAAAGCCTTAAATAATGGACCTCCCAGAGCAGACATGAGTATGGAGCAGGAAAGCCAAATGAAAAATGAAAAAAAAAATGATCAGCTTTTCCTACTTGATCAATTTGCTATTCTCTTAGGTGATATCTTCGAGTTGTCTGGGCTTTTGAGAGGAAGCCTACCATAGTGAATAGAATACTTCACTTGGAGTCAGGAAGGCCTGGTTTCAAACATTGACTCACCCACTAGCTGTGGCTGGAGTCAAGACGATCCCAGTTCAAATTCAGCTGATTCTGAGAAAGTCACTTAACTTCTATCTGGTTCAATTTCCTCTTCCATAAAATGGGGACAGTAATAGCACCTATACCTCCCTTGGTTGTCATGAGGATAAAATGAGGTTATATTTGTGAGAATTTTGCAAACCTTATAACACTATATAAATCATATTAATTATTATGATGATTGCTAGATAGGGCAAGATCACATATGAGGAATGATTAGAGGAATTTTATTCTCTCTGTAACTAGGAAGAAACTTTTAGGAGCTTTCTTCTGAACAAAAAGGTAAATTTTAAATCACTTATCCCTTCTTGCCCCAAATAGTAAAAGAGGTGGTATGTAAAGTTAGGTAGTTATGTAAAGGTATGAAGTTATTTTTAGGAAGAATCACTGATGGCTCTAAAGGCTAATAGGTAAGCAGGTCATGAGGTTTCAGACACATCTGCGAAAAAGACAGGGGTCTCTGAGGAAAAGCTGGGTAGTTAATGTACAACACAAGAGAACATTTTTACTTTTACTCCAAGGACAATATGTAAAGAGAACTTTTCATTAGGGGGCCTAGAGATCATTTCCAAGTCAAAAGCCCCAGACTTAGACTCAGATACTTCCTCTGATACTTACTAAAAGTAGGAGCATGAGAGAGTCAATTAACCTAAGATTCAGTTTCTTCATCTGCAAAATGGGAATAATACACTCATTCCTTTATGGGAAAGTCAGTGTGACTATAGCAGATAGTGGACTGCTCTTGGAGTGAGAAGGGCCTGACTTCAAGTTCTGTTTCTTGACATTGGATGTGTGAACAAAGACAAGTCACTTAGCCTCTTGATATTGCAGGCATTTTTTTTTAAGACAAGAAGTCAGAGATGAGTTGGTAGAAGGCATTTCCACACTAGGAGTTCTCTACCCTGATGACATCACAAGTCAAGACAAAAAGAAAAAAGTAACCCTATTTCACATGATTATTGTGAGGAAAGTGCTGCATAAACTGGAAAGTGGCAGAAAAACATAAACTCATTTTATTCTCTATGCAGAGAGATGAAGGAGCCTTAGGGCACACTGCTACAGTACCATTTTGCCTAGTGACCCACTTGAACAGATTGTAAGTATTCTAAAACTTACAGTGGTTTCCATAAAATAATTCTTACTTCAAGTAAACATTTTCCCTTAGTGAGTAACTATATTTTCCACTGACAGCACTCATATTTGTGGACTTTTTAAATGCAATGATGACTTATTTTTCTAATTGAATGCCAAGGATTGTTTGGATACTTATTGAAATGTACTTGTGTAACTCCTCCAAAGCAACTTGGCTGGTTTCTTAGTGTTATCCTGGCAAATGGTGTCTTCTGTGCTGAAAAACGTGTTCCTTCTGAAAATTTGGAATTGTGACTGGATGGCTTTCATTAAAATTGCAGTTTGAGAAAAGAAAGAAATAGAAAAGGAGGGAGACATATGAATGATGAAAACCAGGCCTGAAGGAAATTTTACATCAACAAGGCTTACATAAAGTTATAACAAAGCCTTGAATTTGAGCAATTAATCTTCACATTGATATGTGTCCTATAGAAATTTGGTTCTAATCGAGTCTAACTAGAAGTATAGGGTAATAAAAACAACAGTGGGTACAGAGGACCTGGATTTGAATCATGGCTCTACTGCTGTGCACCTTTGAGTGAACCTCAGGTTCCTTACCTGGTGGACTGGGGTTTGAATTGGATCACCTCATTTCAGTTAAAAATCCTTTGATCATCAGAGTGGTTAAAAAAAACTGGCTTTACAATTAAAATTAGAGCTTTGCTTTTGTTTAAAATATTTCACTGGGGTGGCTAGGTGGCACGGTGACTAGAGAACTGGCCCTGTAGTCAGGAGGACCTGCATTCAAATCCAGCCTTAGACACTTAACAAAAAAAATAGCTATGTGACCTTGGGCAAGTCAACCCCATTTGCCCTTCCAAAAAAAATATTTCACTGGATCCTGGATGCCATTATTGTGACTATTCCTTCTACCCATGCAAACTGCAACCCATTCTTGCTTTCTCATCTTATTAAATTTTGATCCATACCCTCCTATAAATTCTCTATAGAGAACCTACCCAATGTATCAGAAATATAGGTCCTTGAATATTTCATAGATGTTACTGACAAAAACAGGTTATCTATCATTCTTTGTTTTTGCTACATTACTACCCCACCTCCTTTTTCAGTCATACATATCTTTAATGGTATCTTTTACATTCCTTCTTCATCTTGGTAACATACTGCAAATACTTTACTCTCACCATATATCTTCCTATTATTCCTTCAAGTCATCTGGAAATTTGGTTCTTCCTACATCATGGTATCATGTGATAGTCATACAATATCCCCAAGAGAATACTGATTTTGAAAAGATGGACCTTTGTGTTATGCCCTGCACAAGTTTTCTATTTGTCTGAAATATATTTTAAGCTTAAAATTTTTCTTCAAGTACCTAATAAAAATAGCATGATATTTTCAAGTATAAAACTATCATGCAGAGAAACTAAAAAAAAGCACAGCCAGAATACTCTCTAAAGTTTTGATAAGGAATGGGAGATCATATCACCCTCTTGTTCAATAGAATGGAATAAAGTCTCCTCGGTATCTTCTAACACAGATGAGCATGAGCCATTCACCATACAGACTCCAAGTTTGTTCCTCTCAGATCTTACCTTTTTCACTGTCAAAGTCCTTACCCTTTGGTACTATGGAACACTCAAGAAGTGAAATTATTTTGACTGAATTAGATACCACCAGAGGTGCTACTACTTGTTATAAGCTTTTTGTTTCCTACTGGAGCTATGGCAGGCCTTGGTTTGGGGTGCTAGGGGATTGCTATTTTTAAACAGTTCATTCCATAGATTCAGAGAAAGAAAGAACAGTTGGCCTTTTGGTATCGATTAGTTGTATCAATGTTGACTTTCACAGATTGGCATCTTGTAGTGAATGTATTTCTCATGGATTAGGACATGAGGATCACTGTCCCAGCTTGAGTAATGGGTTTATCACATTGTCTTGCTATTTCAACCAATGCATCGGTCTGGACCCTCCAAGTCAAAGTTGGAAATAATTCATCTACAATTTTGAATTTTGGTAAGAAGGTATTTTTTTGTTTGTTTGCTTTTGTTTTTGCCACTGTGCTAAAGCAATATAAACTTTTTTTAGTGAACTCTCTGCTTCACTTTGGAGTCCTTCCCATTGTTTTTTTTTTTCATTCTTGGAATGGCTTAGCAACAGATTCTACTTATGACAATCTTGGCCATTTTGTCTGGGATCATGCCAAAAGATTGCTAACTAGGATGCTTCTGAGGATGGTTAGAAGCTAATCTTAAAACCAGACATAGCCCAGGGACCTATATATAAACTCTTTTGGTCATGAATACCCTAAGACTAGTTAATATCTGCAGTTAATGAGAATTCAGATTCCTGGCTTCTTATTTTTCTAAAGGCCCATATGGACACATTTCTTGTTTATTGAGCATTTTGTTCTGGCTATCTGGCTTTGCAAAGGTTTTGTTCAAGGTGCTAATTTAATCCATTGAACCTTGTGTGACTTAGTCCCTGGATTTCTTTGATAGTGTGTACTTAGCATTTTTTTACTGTGGTGTTAACAGTCTCAGGGTTTTGTTTGGTTTTTGTTTTTATTTTGGGGCCTTTAAAAAATATGCTTTGGTCTTTAGCTTTTGAAGCAAAGGATATACTTCAACTAAGTGACTTTTCAGGGTGGCCTTCTCAGATGCAGAGGGAGGAAGGCATCCCAGTTGTTGGTGGATTTGGCTTGGGTTACACAGTTTGTTTATTTGGGTTGTCTGTCTTTTGGTTCTTGTAAATGAGCCCAGGCTCTTAAAAAAAAGTGATGGGAACATTTTTATAAATGGAAATTAAAGCAAGTGACTAAGGTAGAGTGCCAGCACTTTAATTTTGAACACAGCAACATATGCATTTATGTGGTAGCTCCAGGGGTGGAAGACAAAAAAGACGTGAAGGAAAGGGACAGCTGCTGGTGGGATTGAGCAGGGTGCCTGTTTTATTCTGCTGAGCAGGCAAATTACTGAAATATCCAGCTCTTTCATCCCCTTTGGATTCCAAAGGATGGCATAAGTTCCTTTATGTTGCATTACCAACATCTGAAAGTTAGCTACATAATAAATACAACTGATGTGTTTATTTCAAATGTACAATATTTTGAAAGTAACTATCAGGGTTACATGTGGCTGGAGGAGGAAGCTCTGGGACTGTAAAATTGACCAAATGATGTAGGGATTTTATCTTTCTCCACTTTCATTGCCCTCCCTGCAAGCAATACGGCACAGGAGAGCCTCATATATAAAACCAGACATGTTCACATAGGGACAATACTACCAAGGCCTTCCCTAGTCCAGGGAAGAAGAAGGCCAAGCTCTTTGGGAGGTGCTCCTTTGCAAGATACTTTCCCAGCAAATAGAATCAAACCACTGCAGGGTTCCTAAATATGATGGCATTGCCTAGGTCAAATTGGTGAACCAAAAGAATTTGGAAAGTTTGAGAGTTTAGGGAAGGTTGAAGGGGGTGACCAGGAAATTCTCTTCCTTTAATTTCATCAAGATATTTCCAACCTTCCCCCCCTCCCCCGCCCTGCCTTTCTTTTCTGCATTTGGAGCCCATTTCCAGGCAAGGATATTTCATTGTAGACACAAAATCAAATCCTCTTCTTCATTTCAGTCTTTGCAAGGATTCAGCCTAATTATAAAGCAATATAAGCCATGTGTGTTCCTCTCTTAGAAGGGGAAAAAAACTGTTTAAACGAGTAACTTGATTTCTCTAAGAGGTGTGGGGGGCGAGTACTCAACTTTCCTGGTTTTTAGTCAAATCCTATAAAAGGTAATCTTTGCAAAGGTAGCTATTATCCTGTCTTTAAAAACAAACAAACAGAAAGAAACAGAACCTAGGATGGGGAGTTTCTTTTCTTTCTAAAGCTTTTAAAAATACAATTGCTTAAGGAAGAAACACAGCAACACAAATAGCTGAGGGCTCAATTCTCTCTCTGAGTAGCAACTAGAACCATCGGATTACCAGTCAGAGTGCCAAGGTACCCTGATGGGCCTCAGCAGGCTACCAGGTTTGCTCTGAAATTTACAGTAAATTTCAGGTAATTATAGCTGCCTTTCTGTAGCGAAGCCTTCGATCTCTGCTGGTTGTCGGGCCCTAGGTGGTGGCTAGAAGGGTGGTAGGCAGGACTCAAGCCTCCATCACCAGCAGCAAATAGTAGCTTTCTCCAGCCCAGGTATGACTGTTAAAGTCAGCACACTGTGAAGAGCTTCCTTCTAAAACTTGGTAACTCAGGTAAGAGTGCCACCTGTGCATTTTCTTGCTATTTCAGCAAACAACAATAAAAGTTAACCCCTGGGAAGAAAAGCTAGTTACAGGAATCCATGTTACCATTGTGGATTTGCTGAAGAACAATCAAATCTAACTGCCCTTTCTCTTTTGAGGGCCTCACATGTACAAGCCTCTCTTCATACCAATAGCTATAATTGGGGAGAGAAAAATGTGGGCTTACCATTGAGTTGGGAGTTAGGGAGGATACCCGTAAAAGTTAAATACAATAACAAGACTTTATAATGGTAAATAATAGCTCAGAAAAACCATAGGAGAGACACAATTAACTTACCATTTGAAGGCAATAAGTGACAGATTTGGAGGAGGAAAAGGTCACTTCAGGCTGCAGTAGTTTGGGAGGCTGAATTTGAGTGACTTCAATAATGGTTAAGATTTGGATAGACAGAAAGGAGTGAATGAAAGTCTTTCTTAATAAAAGGATTTTAGAGATCTAGATTGAGTCCCTTCAAGTGCAGCCCTTTTTATTTTGTAGGGGAGGAAAAAGAGACTGGGAGGGCATTTTTTTCACCACAGTCCCAGAAGCCATGGTTGTGGACCAGCTCATCTCCTTTGTAGGTGTTCCTTTCATCATGCTCATTACAGGCAAGAAATGGACAACAAAGGGATAATTTAGAAATGGGAGGGCTCATGACAATTGGCAGATTTAATGGTGGAATCCACTTTATTTCATACTTAATTTTGCTTTTTTTTGTAGGGGGTAAGGTAGAGCAATTGGGGTTAAGTGACTTGCCCAAGGTCACAAGCTAGTTTTGTGTTCAGTGTCTGAGGCCAGATTTGAACTCAGGTCCTCCTGATTAGGCTGAAATAGGCTGGTGCTCTATTCACTATACCACCTAGCCGCCCCCATATCATACTTAATTTCATTCAAGAAAGGGTTCTAGTGTTGAATTGCTATGCTTGTGGTGGGTGTTATGATGTTTATTGACATACAAAAACTTACGAGCTAACTGATGTGGTCTACTCATGAGAATTAAACTCTGATGATAAATTTGGAGTCTCAATGTGATTCTTCTCTTCAATATGATCTCTTTTTTTTTTTTTTTAAAGCAATTGGGGTTAAGTAACTTGCTCAAGGTTATACGGCCAATTATCTCTAGGTGTGGTGCTAAGTATCTTAGCCCATCGATCCCAGGTCATCCCGACTCTAGGGCCAGTGCTCTTACTCACTGAGCCACCTGGCCGCCCCAACAACACGATCTCTTAATAATGGTTTTAGCTTCAATATGCAAGATTCTCAGAAAAATTCTATTACTGCTATGTTTTTTTCTTTCTTTTATTACTTAACATTTATATAGCACTTATTATGTGTCAGTGCTAAGCACTTTACAAATATGATCTCTCTTGATCCTCACAAAAACCCTGGGAGATAGGTACCATCATCATCCTCATTTTGCATATGAGGAAACTGAGGCAGACAGGGGTTTGGTGACTTGCTCAGGGTTATACAGCTAGACAATATCTGAGGCCAGATTTGAACTCACATCTTCCTGACTTAAGACCTGGAACTCTATCCAATTTTCCATCTAGCTGTCTCAAATTGAAAGGTTGGAATAAGGGGAGTTACATGATCATGAATCTAGGTTTCAATGTGATCATGGATCTAGGTTTCAATGTGATAATGGATCTAGGTTTCAATGTGATAATAGTGATGAGAAAAGGAGAGAAACAAAGGCAAATGGTTTGTTTTCCTAAAATAGCTCTTCACCTTAAGGAGAATAATTCTTTTTATGCCCAACTTGAGAGTAATAAGCTTAAAGTCATAAGGTTAATGCCACTTTTTAATAAGAAGAGTTAACCTTCTTTTTTGTCATTCTAATACATACAAATTCCTCTTATAGAACATAGTGCTGTTCTAAAAAGACATCTGCTATGGTTGTATATTGATGTTTTGATGGCTAGCAGATCTCAGAAAAGGTTGTTACTCTCCCTGGAAAATCAGTTCTTTAAGGAATGATGAGTCATATATTTCTCACTCACAAATAATGAGACTTTTTAAGCTAGTCAGGTTCAGGAAACTGAGAAGTAGAGACAGCCACACTTGCCTTAATTTTGACTACAAGGTTTCTTGGATTGTAGTGAGTAGAACACACAATCATACCAAAAGAATATAAGATCTAAGCAATCTGCCCCCTCATTCTCTTTCTCAGGTGTCAAATAGATAGTTGAATCCCAGGAAACCAGCTCAGTTCAACAACCCATTTAGTTCTGAATAGCACACAGATGTTAGGGGTCTATGAGGATTTCTTTTAGTGAAGTATACAAAGAAAATGGGAGGCTGTAGTCTTAAATAAGGGAACCTCATTTATTAGTGTCCAACCCTTCATGATCCTATCTGAGGTTTTCTTGGTAGAAAATCAGGAGTCATTTGCCATTTCCCACTCCAGCTCATTGGACAGATGAGGAAACTGAGCCAAACAGGGTTAGGTGACTTGTCCAAGGTCACACAGCTGGTAAGTATCTGAGGCCAAATTTGAACTCAGGTCTTCCTGACTCCAGTTCTGGCATTCAATCCATTGTGCCACCTAGCTGCTCCAAGGAAACCTTAGACTGCTTTAAATACTCAGATACTGGAAAAGGAGGGTTGAAAAAAATTTTCTTTAGAGCTAGGACTTACACTCGTGGTTCCAACAGTTTCTGCAGCCTTTTCACATTTGCATAAGTCCCCTCCTATGAGACGAGGGGCTGCTCATTGAATATAACACTTTTGTTTATTTTTAAAACACTAGAAACCAAAAAGATTTTATAGCAAGAGAAAGAAAATAATTTGATTTCATTGAAATGGAATTAATCATTGATTTCATTTCCTCCTTTAGAGATGTCTATATGGATCCTTGAAATGTAGATTGATCTTATGGTACTGATTTCTCTTTAACTTGAGCTGCAGGGAATGAAAATGGTTCAGAGTATTCGTAGTACTTAGATATGCAATATTTGAATAGAGTGACTTTTTATTTAATATTTTTTCTGACTCCCATATAGATTCTTTTTTTTTTTTAAAGCAATTGGGGTTAAGTAACTTGCCGAAGGTTACACGGCCAGTTATTTTGTGTGGGTGTTAAGTATCTGAGGCCAGAACCGATCCTAGGTCCTCCTGAATCCAGGGCCGGTGATCTTACTCACTTAGCCACCTAGCCGCCCCTCCCTATATAGATTCTTAAAGTGACAGTTGTTTGTATATGAAGGACCATTGAAATAAATTAAATAAATAAAAATTGCATACCAAGGAAGCATCAAAAAAAAAAAAAAGAAAAACTCAAATAATAAGGAAATTCATGTGACAAAAAGAGTAACCGACTTGAAGTTTGGAGGTCTGGACTTGAATCCTGCCTTTAGCAATTACTAGCTGTAAAAATAAGGGCAAGTTACTTAACCTCTCAGAGTTTATTTACTCATCTACGAAACGAGAATAACATTTGTACTATCTAACTAGATTGTTTTGAGTAATACTGCTTTAAAAATATAAATCAATTAAGCAGTCATTTTTTTTGTCCTGTGGCCCACAGAATTCTGATTTCAAAGAAAATATTTAATTCCTAAAACAAGACTAAAAAGGGGACTTTTATAAAGAAAGAAATGAGGCATAAAAGCAACTTTACAAATTGAATACGAGGTATAATTTAAGTGGTAGAGTCAAAGCAGGCTCTAGTACTGATAGGAGGTGATGTTTAATGGTCTTGTGTATGAGGAAAGAGTAATTCCTACTTTATTTCCTGGCCTCTCTGCTGAGACAAAGATGAGTCTAGTGATTTTTGTAGATATAGATAAGTGCTAATAGGAAATGAGAGGAACCGAAGTGCAGTTCGGGAGTCAGTAAATTTGTACTTTGGTCATTATTAATTAATATCCAGGTACTGCTGCTAGCCACTAAGCAGATCCTATCAGTCAAAAAGGTATGGTTCTTGGAATTATCATACTCATTCTGGCTATTATTTTACTTTACCCCTCTCCTGACTTCCATCTCTGCCTCAATCTGGTCAGTCATGCCAAATTAATATTCAAGGTTTCCAGATTATTATCTGTTTATCCAGTAGGAATAAATTCTTAAGCTCTGTCCATCTTTCCTAAACTTGCCATATTCCCCGAAGTCCCAATCCTGTGACTTGAGCACAATGAGGTGACCTCACCACAGGAAAAATCAGCACATGATTAGACATTATATATATAATGCTCTACTATAAGTATGGAATCAATAAAACAATAAGATACACATACAATGCAATAAAAATTAATGATGAATCTACTAAAGTAGCTACATCCTATGGCTTCTCCTATACGTAAACCACCAGATGGTATGCAGTTTACTCAGGACCTATGAATTCTAGGAAATGTACTGTTCAGTTTGCTTAGCCCTGTTGGCACACTCCTTCTATGATCAGGCCACTTAGTGTAAATAATAAAATACATTTCCCACTGGATTGTTGATTCACATATTTAGTAAGTCTAGTCATTAGGTTCATTCATTCAAGAACTTTGTAGAATGGGAAAAGACAAAAGCTCCTACGGCCAGTCTTATTAGGACCTACAACTATTTCTCACATGGATTTCTTATTGAGGCGCAGAATGAACAGGAGCAATGGCTGGCTCCAGCAAGAAAATAGGATGGTAACATGCCATTCTAGTGTCTTTCAAAATTTGAGACTTTTGTTTTATGACCCTCCATCCTATAGTCACTTCTTGTCAATGCTCATTTCCAGTGGTCAAGCTTTACCACATCCTCCTGTTCTTTTGGCTATGGACAGGGTTAACTATAAGCACAGAATTTTTGGTCGTGAGAGGACGTTACTTATCCTCTAGCTACAACTAAAATGCAGTGGAATTTATGTATACACATACTAAAACATTACGTATCCAACACAAATACTTCTTTTAAGTCTTGTCTTGTTGATACTGAACCAGTTCGAAGGATTTTATTCAAGAAGATGTTTTTTTAAATGTTAGTACCATATGAGAAATTTCCTTTGATAACACATGGATACATCAGTGGAATATATAGGCTATCCAATGGATATTCTCCATTGCTTCCTTTTCCACTCATATATCTCTCCGATGATAATCTTTTATGTAATTCTTCTGGTATAATTCTGTGAAGCTTCTATGAAGGGATGTAGACAAGAATTGAACATGATGAGAAAGTGTCTAAGGGTTACTGTCTGCCACGGGGAGTACTCACATTGAAACGATTCCAGATTCATCAATATATTGCAATAAGTAAGAAATTGCAAAACTTTGTTATTCAACATGCCACCTTTTTTCTGCATTTGCTTTCTTTGTATAGTATGAAGGTCCCTTTCATTCCCCTTTCTCCAATGCAAATCAATCATTTCCCTAGCTTCCTTGCTAATTAATATCCCATCTTCTATAGGAAGCCTATCTTGATCCCTCTTAATTCTAATGTCTCCCCTCTGTTGATTATATCCAATGCATACTTTATACTCTTTATTTGTATTTGTATATTATTAATGATTATTCACAAGTTGTTTTTCCCATTAGTTTGTGAACTCCTAGGAGATAGGGACTGTCTTTTATCCTTCTCTGTGTCCCCAACACTTAACACAGTGCCTGGCACACAGTAGGACCGACTGGACACTAGTTTCTGGTGATACAAAATTAAAAAGAAAAAATTCCTGTCCACAAATTGACGTTTTGTTGTGAGATGCAACATGTAAATGTAACTATGTCATGATCATTTGAGGAGAAAAAGATCATTAGCACCTGGTGGATGTAGGATGCCCTGTTAAGAGATAGCATCTAAGCTTGAAACTTGAAGGAAACTGGGTATTCTCTAAAAGGTAGAGAGTTCGTTCCACATCTGAGGGACAATCTTTGCAAAAGCCATAGAGGCAGGTGGTAAAATGCTACATTAAGGAGAACATCAAAGAGTGTGTGTGGGTGAACATTTGTGAGTGTTTGGTACTCCCTTATCACATATGGAAGTTCTATTTCTCTCCCACCCCTGTCAGTTTCCATTTTCCATTTGGGCTTCCACAGAAGGCATGGTGAGGATCACTGTACCTTCTCACCAGCTAGAAGAATATCTCATAAACCATTGCTAATTTTTGCTGGTGCTGAAAAGTCTCTGTTTTTAAAAAGAAATTATCTCTATTTCTGTGTGGACAAGCCCACAGTTCTTTGTGGTTCTGTGTCCCGGCCACTTTATTGCTAGGAATGTTGTTGGTATAGGCAGAGCAAGGAGATATTTCAGATGCTATCCCATATAAAAAGCAATAACAGCACTTTTTGTCACTGACCATTTATAATCTCCTGCCTTTGTTAGAAACATACTTTCTGCTACATGGAAATCTACTTGTGGTCTTTTGCCTCTGAATTTCTGGAAATCATTTTCAGAAACTCTATTTGAAAGACCCTTTAAAAATAATTTCATGGCTCTGTATCAATGCTTCTTTGCTAAGAATGTGAAATCTAAACTTGGATCGTGGACACTGACATTTTATTAGCTTGGAAAAACTGCTGTGCCTCAGATTTTACTTTTATTCACTCTAACCACTGAATCTTGAAGCACATTCATTCATTAAAGAAATTTTGCATCCTTTACTACTGCTGATTGCCAGTCATTAACACTCTGAAGCATGCTCCAGAACTGATAGATAAGCTAGACTCATGCAAAACGAGATTTTAACAAATGCTCTTCTATTTTTCCTCCTTTCCCCTATGTTAAAACATGTTATACATTTGTTTTGCTATTTTAACAAAGGAAACTTGTAAAGCAAAGATCACCTTTATTTTCAGTTTGTACCTTGAATATATTTTTTTAAAAAGTTGTACTGCCTCTGACTTCTCTAAATTTTGAGAATGAGCTTTTCTTTCCTTCAAGGAGGTTTTACTAACAACCCTTCCCTTAAATGGTTGCATTTCATCTCCATTCTGTAACAATGTTTTTCCATCAAGTTTAATGCAAAGTGCTTCATCAGTCAAGTCTCCATAGATTTCCCTATAGTGAGTGATTAATTACTTGTTTTGAGGTAGCTTCTTACTTTAGGAATATTTTAAATATCTCTTCTTTACCCCTTTTAGGGGAAAGCAAAACTCCAGAATGAGACAAAAATTCTGAATACAAAATAACAACTATACTAGAATTCCTTTTCCTTCCATATTATTTTATATATTAAAGATTTCTCAATTGAAAGATTCATAAGAAATTTTAAAGTTTAAATGATAAAGATAGATTATACAATTGATTTCCTAAGACAGAAAATTAGCATGCAAAAGTGATATGTAATGACAACATCCTTACTGAATGCAGTAATATTGTTTACTAATAATATGCATATGCATATAGTTGTTTATATGATCACATCACATTCATTTTAAAAGTTACAGAAAATCTTTAAATACTGTGAATCCCAAATATTTAAGTGAACAGAAACAAAGGTACATTTTTCCCTAATTAGTCTACAATCTAGTGCTTAATGTATGCATTAATGGAACTTCTTGACAAATCACCTGTTAAATTTTAGGTGACAGCTTGTCATATATTAATTATAAATAATTGTAATATACGGCTATCATAATGCATGCGACAGAAAAAATAGGAAAGGTAATTCCAATATATCCTTCGTGTTGTCCCCCTCACTTCTTGTTCATTGCCAGAAAATTTTTAAAAGACTCAGTTTTGCATGGATTGGGATGATTCCAATGGTTAATGTAATGCCCCACTTTGCTAAAGAGTTTAATGGGAATGACCATTTGTCTCAGTTCTACTTTATAATCTCCAGCAGCATGGCCAAAGGACAACAGCCCCGCACCAAAATGTCCTCTAACACAACAAAATGCAGGCTAGGGTGAAATGCAGCATGGGGTTGGCATCAAGTCAGAACTCAATTTGAGTTCCAGTTTTTCTAGACCTTTTCCCAGTTATTCCATTGCTGAGTGCTCATCCTAAAAGCTGAAGAACAAATTTTACAGAGAAGTAAAGGTTTTTTTTTCCATTAAAACAATAGTGTTTGTAATATGGAAACAAGGACTCCTGAATAAAAATAGTGAAGTTCTTTTATGTTGAGAAAAGAGAGGATGTTTACATGACCTGGCACAAAAACTCAAATGTAGGAAGACTTAATAATAACTTCCTAGAGCAGCTTCAGTCCACAATGATCTGTTTCTTAATCAGAATTGTGTCAGTATTTATGGTGATGTTGTTTTCTTACTGTTCAGTTTTGCACATCTCTGTTAAGTGCTGCACTGAAGTGGTCTCATCTTGGAAACTAGGCCTGACAGGGTCTGGATAATACTTGGATAGAAGGCTACCTAGGAACAGAGGATGTTGGAAACAGGAAAACCTGGGTTCAGATCTGGTCTCTGGAATTTACTAGCTGCATAACCACGGTTAAATTGCTCAACGTCTCTGAGGCTCACTAAACTTTCTAAAAATATGGATTATAGGGTGGTGGCTATTTAGGTCTGCATTCCCCAGATTAAAATACTCTCTTATTGGGAGTAGGTGTTGCCCCATTTTTTTTTTTGCATTTGCATTCCTGGTGTCTACCACAATACATGGCATACAGTAGGTGCTTCTTAATTGCTTATTCATTGATTAATAAATCAGAGGAGAGTCTTCCCATGATGATTCACTAGAATAGACATCTTGTTTCTCCAACCAGGTTTTAAGTTTCCTGAGGACAGAGATGATGTCTTTACTTTTTTAGGAACCACTCTTGATGCTCCTCTACCATGAGGCATGAAAGGGGCTTCATATGGATTTGATGGATGTATGGGAAAAGGAATTGAACGGATATATTCTCAGCTACAATATTCTAATCTGAAAAACAGGACCAAAATTATCATTTTTTTGGAGGGAGTACAGTAAGGAAATTGGGATTGAGTTGCCCAAGGTCACACAGCTAGTTAAATGTCAAGTGTCTGAGGCCTGATTTGAACTCAGGTCCTCTTGACTTCAGGGCTGGTGTTCTATTCACTGTACAACTGGGCTGCCACACAAGCAACATCGTTTTAAAAATATTTCATGGGAACCTTTTTTTTGGCAGAGCAGGATAAACAATTTTTATTTGAAGGAGTTGGAAGTAAGATTGGATGAGGGTCTAGGAGATCAGCATTCTTATAAATGTGGTTCTGCTACTAATACGTTATGGGACCCTGAGCCACTCACTTAGTTTCATAGATTCAGAATTGGAATGAACCTTAGAAGCTATTTGGTCAAATTATCCTCATGTGCTAAATAAAGAAACTGAGGCCCAGAGAGTTTAAGTGACTTTTAAAGGTAACTCAGTAATAACTCTTTCCTTCACTAATTGGATTTAATTTTAAAAATTTACTATAATTTTTGCCACCATTACATGATGAATAATTAAAATATAATTCTGAATTATAATTTACTTCTTCCTTCACTGAGACTTCTTTGGTGAGGGCATTCCCTCCCTCCACTGGTACAGATCCCAATCTCTCCACATTGTAGGAAATGATCTTCCTGAACATCTGTATTTCCCCACCTCCAAATCATTATACCTGCTGGTCAAACTTTGAATCTGGCCAGCCTTTCATCTGGGTTGAACCTTGGATGGCAGAGAGCATTTGTTTCACCTGGCTAATAACTTCAAGTGTTTCCAGCTTGGCAGGACTGCCAGATGGTGTACTCCACTGCAGTGTTTTCAAGAATCCAGGGTCACCTCTATGTCTGCCCCCCACATGATGGAAGCTCCTTGAGGGAAGGGACTGTTTCAGTTTTGTACTCTCAGCCACAATAATAGAAACTTAAAGTGAAAGTATAAATCTATGAAATAACAGAATTGACAATCCTCTACCTGGCATTTCCATTTATTTCCAAATGATGGGTCCATTTCCCTATCCCTCTGAATTTTGCATCTCCTAGTTGGCCATCTGGGATGTCATGCAGTTCATCTATTTGTGTAATCTATTAGTGTCTTAATATTTTTAAGCCACTTACAATAAAATAATGATAAAAATGAAATCTTGCTTTTGTATATAATTTTGTAATTTTCAAATTACTTTCATATACACTATCACATTTGATCCTTATAGATGAAATTCAGCCACAGTTACATTAAGTGACTGTGTGACTTTGGCCAACCCATCTCCTATCCTCCATTCTGGATTTTAATTTCATCATTTGGAGAAAGAAGACTGAACGATCCCTGTGGTCCCTCCTATCTCTATAAGTTTGTCAATCTAGATTTTCTCAAGGTCACATGACTACTATCAAGACTAGAGTTTTCAACTCAAGTTCAAATGCCATCTTAGAAGTAGCAGGTGTCTCAAAAGATGTATTCAGTGCAGGCATCCCTTTTGAACAGGAGAGGGAACACTAATGTGTTCTACTCGATTATCCTGAAGAGAAGGGTATAACTGACCCTTCCTTCTGGAGGAGTTTGATGCAAAGTTTAGATAATTTGTTAATAGGGTTTAGGGAAGGTCACCCATTACTTTTATTGAATCATTTGTTTGAAGATTATAGATTTAAAGCTGGAAGGGACCATAGAGTTCAATAAGAGTAATCCACTTTACCTCATTTTATAGGCAACTGATACCACAGTAGAAAGAGCCCTGAGCCTAGAGTCAGGAAGGCTTGAGTTACAAATCCAGCCTCAGACACTTACTAGCCATGTGAACCTGGGCAAGACTCAACTTCTGTTTACTTCAGTTTTCTCAACAATAAATGAAGATAATAATAACACCTTCCTTGCAGGTTTTTTGAGGATGAAATGAGTTAATATTTATAAAAAGCACTAAGCACAGTGTTTATTTCCTTCTCCTTCCCTACAGATGAGGAAACCAAGACTTGGAGAAGTTTAATTGACTTAATCGAGGTCCCAGGTAGTCATGGAGCTAGGATGAAAACCCAGGTCCTCTGGCCTCAAACAATACTCTTTCCATTATCTTACTTAAACCCATTCTTATGATGCAATAACTCCAGATGATATTGTAGTAAACTGGGAGGTCTACCCCCAGGGATGACTAAATTAAGGCATTTATTGCCTCCTCCTTTTTATTCCATTTTCAATACTAGGCTGTATTGGGAGAAGGTCCAGAACAAGGGGAGCAACAGTTCCACAATAGTTCCTCTGTGATGGTCAGGCCTCATCTAGAGTAATGCTTTCAGTTCTGGAAACATTTCAGAGAAGACTTAGATGAAGTAGATCTGGGAGAGAGCAATCAGAATGATAAAAGGCCTGGAGAAAATTGCCATGTGAAGGTCATTTGAAGGAATTGAGAATGATAGTATAACTGCCTTCAAGTATTTGAAGGATTGTCACCTGAAACAGGGATGAAATTTATCCTATTTGACCCAGAGAACTGAACCAGGAGCAATTCAGGGAAAGAGGTGAATTTAAAGTTAATATAAGGAAAATCTTCCTAACAATTATTGAGGTCGACCCCAAAGAGCAATGGATCATCTGGGAAGGTAGTTAGTACCCTCTCACTGGAAGTCTCCAAGCTGAGTCTGGAGTCAACTTGTTATGGATGTCTTAGAAGGGATTCCCAGTCACAGATCAGTTGGAATACAGGTACTAAGAGGCCCTACTAAGTCTGATTTTGTGATTTTTGACCAATGGGTCAAAAATCACTGTTGGTTCTAAAATGTAGTAGCAGTTAGGGACTGAAGTTACAGAGGGAAATCAATGAATTCGGATCACTCCTCTATAAATGATTCTGTTTAGGGAAGACTGACCTTGCCACATTTTGTGACTATCAAAAAAACATTCTCAAGGGGAAAGCAATTATTCTGACCTGAGTGGTGACTGATTTGCAAGTAAATACTAGAGTTTGAGGGAATCCATGTGCACCCTTAGGGAGGCAGTGGATAGATCTTAGGTAGCAGAAAGCTTAGTCTTATGCTCTGCTTCACGCAACACCACTGATGCACAAAGAGGAATCTGAGAAGTGAAAAACCCTCTACGTAGGCTTGTTCTAGTAGGTTATAGTTCAAAAAACGGATTTACTAAGATTTCTACTGTGATACTGACAAAAAGAACATATGGAAGAGCCAAACCAGGCTACTTCTCCCCCAAACTGAATGGAAAAGTTAAACTTAATTTAAGAAACGTATCATTGATAAATGTGAGGCTTCTCAGAGGCAATGTGTAAGGGGCATAGGATTACTGCCAATCCTTCAGTGCCATTAAGGTTATCAGTGACAAGGCTGTGGAAACAAGTAGGTATCCCTCGAAAGAAGTTAAAATGTTGCATCACTAGGTGGAAACCGTAGTGTTTTTGTTTGTTTGTTTGTGTGTTTTTCCTTTTCAGAGACAGACTAAAATCTGCAGGAGTAAAATCGTACTATGTTTAGGTAAGGTGGGAAGGAGGAAGGTCTCTTCACTTCTACCTTTTTAGCCAAGTTTATTAAAAAATTCTTATAAATGAATTGCCCACTTTGGTTTCCCAGTGCAAATTTTTTCAATATGTTGAAGACACAGAGAAGAATGAAGAAAAAAAGGTATTTTCCACTTAGAACAAAATTGACCTCTTAGCTAGTAATACAAACACATACTACAATTATTGAAACCATTTAGCTTTTGGAGGAAATACAGGGCTCCTTCCCCATAAGGCTGTTCTAAGGGCTGAATACTTTTGCAACTCTTTAACTGGATGTATTTCAAAAAGAAAAGGCTTTGTAGTACTCTTCATAGGAGCTGGAGAGCACTGCATTTCCAATATTGTTAAATCAAGTAGTGTGAAACAAAAAAAGGCCTATAACTGGAGTTCTGATTGCACACTTTCTCTTCTCCCTCTTTTCTTCCCAAATGACTTAAAGCAAGGGTCTTTAGCTACATGGAAAATGCCCTCAAGGTGAAGTGCAGACAAGGCACAAAACCAGTGCTCTCATCATTCTTTGACAATATTATGATTTTTTATTCCTCGAGCAGGTTGGTGCACCCATACAGTATCTTGTGTTGGAAACAACCAGGCATGTTTCTATGAGTGAATGAGTGAATGCTTTACAGAAGGTCCTTTCTGGCCTAGTAGATGGATCCCAGGGAGTGACGTCACCCACCCCCTCCTCTGTGTGTGTATGGTGTGGAGTACCTCCTTTCTTCATCTTTCCAGCCTCTCCTTTTTGCTCAGCGCTCTAGACCTCAGTCAGCCAGTGGTCCAGGTTCAGGGAGACGCTTCTGGGCTTCGTTGAGCTTAGTCGTTCTGACTCTGGCAAACCTCTTGCCCGGACACGCACACACATGCAGTTGCATACACTATCACAACAGCTTTGCCACACATGGACCACCAGGATCCCATAGGATATGTGCCACGTTAAGAAGATTTTAAAATCACACAAACTAGCAAACAAAGAAGCATCTCCGATCACTTTATTTTTTTTTTTTTTGGCATTTTTTTTTCCCTTCCTCCAATTCTTTCTCCAAGCAGAAATGATTCTGGTATCCTATCCTACCATTGGGCTTTGATTCTATTCTTCCTTTTTTTCCTCCTTGGCATTCCTCTCCCCCTTTCCCCACCTACCCCGTCCTGCCTTCCCCATCCATGAAATTTTCTCCCCCCTTTTGTTTGCACCGCACTTTTGGGGGGAAGAGGAAGAGACAGGGAGGGAAGCTCTGGGGGGACCCACGGAGTTGCTATTTCTAGCCAGACTCTACTAAAGAGGAAGAAGAACAAGAAAGAAGGAAAGCAGAGGAGGAGGCGGAGGGAGGAGAGGCGAAGCGGAGCAGGACCCCACAGCCAGGAGGAGCAAAGCACCCCGGAGCGGGAGGAGAAACAGCAGCAGGAGCAGCTTCAGCAGCAGCAGCAGCAGCAAGCAAAGAAGAGAGAGCAGGAGGAGGAGGAGGAGAAAACGCCGCGGAAGGAGCGGGCTCCAGAGGAGAGGGAGGACGGCCCGGGAAGAGGAGGAGGAGGAAGAGGAGGAGGAGGAGGAAAAAGGGGGCAGGGGTGGAGGGAGGGCGGGGGGACGCGCTCCTTTGGATGCCGGATTTCGGCTTTTTGGACTCACTCTCTGACTCTCTTACACTTCCCGGCTTTGGACTGGAAGCGCCGCACGAGGGCCAGGCAGCAGCTCGCACCGGGGCTCCTGCTGTGGCTGCTGCTGTGGCCGGACTGGATTAAATTGGCCGCCTGGAGACAGCTACGGGAGGAGGAAGAGGGAGCGGAGAGGAGGTGGCGGGTGGCAGCGGCAGCGGCGGCAGCGAAGGAGGAAAAAGGAGGGAGGCATTTGGTGGCGGCACAGCTGCTGCCGCTGCTGCTGCTGCTGTGGCGGTGACTGGGGAGCAAACATGACCAGGTAATTCCCCGCAGCTGACCCTTACCTCTTTCTCCCTCCCCTCCCCAAGGCCGACCCTTCTTTCTTGCTACTTCTGGTTTTCACCCGCCGCCAGGCTTCAGGCGCCTGTCCACTGCCCAGGCAGCCTCTGCTCGCACCTCCAGAGCGGTGCAAGATGCATGTGTTTCGTGAAGGGCGCCTCGCACTCCGGCACGGGAGGGAGCGCACAGTTGGTTCTGCTCGGACAGATGCTACCCCTGCACGCTGCTGCTGGTCTTAGGTGTAAATAGCTTTAGAAGAATATGAGTGAAATGTGTGTGTGTGTGTGTGTGTGTGTGTGAATGAGAGAGAGAGTGTGTGTGTGTGTGTGTGTCTGTATGTGTGTGGGTATGGGTGCTAGCCCCTCACCCTGTGCTTCAGGGTGGGGAGTCGGAGTATTTGGGACTGTAGAGGGGGGTACCAATCACTCTCCTCTTCCCCACCCCCTTGAGGTTCTGCAACCTTGTTTTAAAAAGTCAATGGTGACTGTGTTTGAAGGAGGACTGGTTATTGTGAGGGGGCGATTCTTTCTTTTCTCTGAACTAGTGGGGAGAAGGAGAAATAGCAGGAATCAAAGTCAAAGCGGCTGCCATGGAGGAGGGGAGGGGGTTGTTGTGGAGACCTTAACCACACTGGAATCAAAGATCGTAGTCCTCTTACGGGAACTGGTTGTGCACACACTCACACACACACACACAAGCACAGAGTCATTATAAAGGATATACATCAGAGGTGCAGGATGAATGTCTAGGAGTCTGAGTTATTGTAAAGAAAGTGGAAAAAAAAAACTCACCAAATCAGCAAAATTCTACACCTTCCTGGGGGGCTATTGTAGCATTTATATACTTATAGAAAACTTGCTATGTCTACCTTTAAGTAGCCTTTATTCTTTTATGAGTACTAATGGTAAAGGCATTTTCCTTACCCTAATTTTTATTTCCTTGAAAAAGAGGTGTGAGTCTGCTTTTCATCTATCAAGTGTCCTTCGATTCCAAATAATATAAATTATCCCTAAAGCCAGAGACTACCATCACTTGTATTATTTTTTTTTCTCCTCACACCTCCTAGCACAGGAATTTCTAAATCATTTGGCTGTTTCTTTTGAACATTGTTGTGATTTTTCTGCCCTTCTAGTTTCTCTTGGGCATGGCAGATTCCATTGTTGCTTAGCTGGGTACATAAGGTATTTCCCTTGCCTTAGCTTTCCTGTTAAAAGTTTTGTTTTGTTTTGTTTTCTAATATGCCCAGAAGTCTCATTGACTTAACACAGAATTGGCCAAGGTTAAATTCATTTTGAGGGATTCTTTCAATTCCGGTACCAGCTTCTGAGAGGACTTTTGCCATACATTTGCTTTGTGAGCTTAAATGGTTAAATCCCTTTAAGTTTATTCTTTATCTATCACCACTGTTGTGCCTTGGTGATTGTATGGAAAGTTGTGGCAGTACAGGGATACTTCTGACCTTGTTGTTCTATCTCCAATTCTTTGTGTACACACCCATCACACAACTTTAGTAAAACCAGGTGACGCTAGGACTTTAAAACACCCAATCTTTAGACAGAATACTAGTCTGAAGAGAAAGATTGGTTACTGTGATAGATAATGCAATGCTTAGCATTATTTTCTTTCTATTCTTTTCCTTTTGGCAAATATAATGTGATTTAAGTTGAAGATAGACACTATTTTACTAAGTTAACAGAAATAGAGCAAAGATCTCAGTGTTGAGTGTCAGGGTTTTTTTTTTTTTTTCACAGAACATATTCTAAATGAACAACAGCAACTGAAATCCTCCCTGCCTCTCCCCCCTCTAATAATTATACACTGTACTTTGCTTCTCAATGGAGCTAGCAATCCTATGACATTTCTTGAATTCACCCTCCTAAGATCAGCTATATTACTGTATTTTCTAGGTGTGAAATTGACAAGCTGGTCAGTTTCATAAAGCTGTCAAATTGTGTCCAGTAAAAAAAAAATTGCTAAAAGCTGTAAATGTGCTGGCATGAATTTTTTCTTTTGTGAAGGAGAGAAAGCAAGGGGGTGGCAGATTGAGGGGTGTTATTAATTGGAGACTTTTTAGAGGAGTTTGCATTCTAATTTTAGTTTTATCACTGTACTCATGTGGAGAAAGAAATTTATGTTTCTTTCACCCAAGAAGTGGCATCCTGTTTGTGTCTTTCACCGAAGAAGTGGCATCCTGTTTGTGTCTATGGACATTAAATGCTGAAAGCATCAACTAAGTCACAGACAGCTTTTCTTAAGAAGCTCTAAGACATTCATGGTGGTGTGTGTTTCCCATTCCAAGATGTCAGGAATGGCATTTTAAAAGGAAAAGAGTATATAGCTTTTCATGCTTCAGATTGGGATTTATCATTTAAAATGTGTTTTTGAATTTTGAAATTGGTATATTACATTTTTAATGATATGAAAAGAGGTTTGTGAATTAAAATCATTGTAACAGTTACATAATCCAAATATGAGTTATGTCTGTGCTACAACTAAATGTGAAATGCCTGGCACTTAATTAATTGAGCATGAAAAACTGCATAAAGTGTTTGGAAATACAGACAGTGACTGAAATTTGACTTTCAAGATTGCTATCCATTTAAAATCGGGAAGATGTCAGGGACCAGAACTGAGAGTAGGGATCCCCCTTCATCTGCTGTTATGTTTGCTGAACCACTAGGGGCCTGTATAACTGTTCTTATACAGTAGATACTATTGCATGGCATATGCAAACTCTCATTCAAACACTTACAAAATTCAGCTAGGTAATCAAAAAAAAGTTATTTACCTTCTTGTTACTGTTATAATTCTTTAGTTTTATGAAAGTGATTGTCAGATTTTTCACTGACCATATATTAGGAGGTGTGTGTGTGTGTGTGTGCATGCGTGCGTGTGTGCGCAAATTCATATATGAGTTCATGTTCTCAGGGTATAACATCTTTAAGCAAATAGGAAGGATTGTAACACACGCTTTCTTGATTAGACTGGTAATAATGCCTTTTGCATAATGCAAGTATAAGGTTCAAGATAAATTAAAACAGAATTACTTTAAAGGAGATACAGACATAGATAGATGGTGTATTTAAACTAGCTTTGTAAGTACTGTGTAAGTTTGCAAGTGTGGAGAATTTGAGGCTATGACTGAAGTTTAGTCAGCACTTATGGTACCTAGAGGGAAGATGTACCATGCATTTTTGAGTGTCAGTTTCACAAATTTAAAATCAACCAACCATGGCGATCTTGATAGACATTAGGCAATTAGGTCAAGTATACTTACAACTGTTCCTTTGTTGATTTTCAGTTTTTCAAACTGACAAGGCAGACCATTTGTAAAAGAGTACAGTTTCGAAATTTACATATTGGATTTCCCTCATAAAGAATCTGATTTATCAAGCCATTGGACAATTCTATTTTAGAAGTGATTTTGAGGATAAATCAGAAATCACTAAGGTCACACAAATGGAAAGTGTAGTTTCAGGACACATCATTTCCATTGGGATGTATGACTCTAAAAACATCTGACTTTTGTCACAGCATGCAGTATAATTGTGGGTGGTCAGAGAGTTGAAATGTGCTGTCTTGTTTTGGAGGATACCTCATACATGCACTGTTTCCTTTAACAGAGAAAATGTGTGATTTTTAAAAGAAATATACTTACAAAATATTGGAGTTTTGAAAACTCTAAGTCACCTTCATTCATTGGCACCTGTTTAAGTTTCAGGGGTTTTGAAGAACCAAAGAAATGATGAATGCTTATTAGCTTCATGCAATAGTCTATTTAGTCCCCCAAAATATGTTTGCAGGAGTTGAATTAGAAAAACACCCTGATGCAAAGAAATATGGAGTACTAAATTGGAAAAAAAATAAATGTTATTCTAAAGAGTCCTTTGTTTAAGGTTTCTCATTGGACCAGGATTTTTAGGAAGAGCTTTTTTTTTTTCTTCCTTTGCTAGCCATATGCCAAATTTCTCATCTGCTTATGAAGGTGTCTACCTTGTATATTTAATTTTAACAGTGTTTGATTTGTTTGAAAAAGGACTTTTGATGATACACCTTATTAGGTGTGCAATCCAGAAGCCTGGAGCAAAATTGGTGTTTAAAATATTTTTTCATATGTTGTCAGTGATTGACCAGTTTGGAATAAAGCATTCTCTGGGATCTGCTTGATTGAAGATTCTTCAGCATTTCTACTAAGAAAATCTAATGATGTAGAAAAAAAATATTGCTTAGAAATGGTTTGCTTGAAAATTCCACTCCCCCCCCAAAAAAAAGAGTCATTTCTTGTTTAAGCTTCTCTTTATTCCCTGAACCTAGGTACATATAACATAGGAGAAGTTCATTTGGGAATTTGGTTTCCTTACACATAAACTCATTTGCTTCTAAATAGTGATTGGTTTGAAAACACAGTGCCTGCTTTATGTTTGGTTTTTGACAATTAAAATATACAAATTTTACTCTAGAAAATTTTTAACACAATATTAATTTATAAATAGAGTGGGTCAAATAATCTGGGTAGTAAGTTTTCTTTTTTAAATTAAATTTTGTTTCATTTGTCTACAGTTGATGTCTTTAATTCTCTTTTTGCCTGTGTATTGTTATCACAAACAGAATCACACACAAGTTATGCATTTTCCTTGGGTTAAGAAACCAACAAACAACTCCAAACTTTTGTGATATTAAATAGCAATTGCATTAAGGCTTCAACAGTTAATGGAACTTAAATGTTATCACCCCAAAAGAGTGGTGCTGGACTGACTGTTCAATTGATGAACTAGATTAGTTACAATAAAGGATATTTCATAATATCAGACGACTAGCATTGCTTGTTTCTCATTGGTTAAGCACCTATTTGCCATATAGCTTGCATATATAAATTGCAAATATTCTTTGGTCTTGTCATTTTATTTAGACAATATAATTTTAGTTTCCTTTGATTTTGTAAGGTAGATAGTATGTCCTAAATGACTGTCATAGTTTGGGGTATACTATTTCCTCTCAATATAATTGAAATACTACCTATATTTCTTGATATCTGTGCTTTCCTCCTACCACCTCCCCCTCCCCTGAAATGCTTGGAATTTATTTTTCTCTTTTATGAAGTTTATATATATCTGGGAGTGGTTAGCATGCTGACATTTAGGACCAGAAGAACATCCTAATTAATTGGTTGCTACTCACACTATACCTTTTGGACCTCATGGCCTTAGAATGAACACAGGCAGAAATCTTGAAGTCTCTCTTTGATTCACAACTGTTTTGACAAAATGATTTTCCTATATTCTCATTTTTAAAGACCACTTTTTGACATGCCCTCAAAAAGATGACAGTTGGAAAAACTAAATTTGGTAACTCCATCCCTGGCCTGTTAAGTAAAGTAGGTAGATAGATCTAAATGAGAATACAGTGGGGCTTGTCCCACAACTGGAGCAAGCCTTGTTTTCCTTTGCAAACGTCTGCTCTTTTGCTTTAGATTTCAGTCGCCCCATTTGGCACCATCCCATTTCGTGGCCTTCAGTCTGAAGCTAGGCTTTCTCTGTTAGTTGTTTGAATTCATTGACTGGAAATACACCTTACATTCTGCTTTTTCTTTGACATTCTGATTACAGTGTCAGAAGCTTTGTGACCTTTGTAATACAGTTGTTTATGACTTTGAAAACAGTAACTTGCCTGTTTCATAAGGTTGATTGAATTTAGAAATTCCTTATTGTCTTTTCTAACTGCCCTTGAGCCATATTCTTTAAGAAGAATTAGTTTAGCAAATTGAGATTTGAACATTGCATCTAGAAAATAACATTTGTATTTTATTTTCTTGGAAATTTACAGAACGGCTTCTTTAAAATATGTAACGTGACAGATTTACTCATTGAGCTACAAGTCTCAAGTCCACAGGATCCTAGATAACCTTTTAAAATTTTTGGGAAATGGCCATGTATTAATAGAGTGGTAAAACAATAATTTAATAAATATTCATAAAGTACTTACTGAGGTGCCTTCCTCTCTGAGGTTGGTATTGCATATCACAGCTTACATAAAGATTTGCAAATAGATGGAATAACATTATTTCCACTGTCCTCTTGTCCTGTATACATCTTTTCCTTTAAGTGGATTCCTACCAACTGTCTACCCCTAAGTCCTACCATCTCCAGGAAACTTCCCTCTCCTAAATCTAGCCTTTGGCTAATCCTTCAGTGCACATAGATCAGGTCCCCTGAACAAACTCTTAAAAATTAATTATGATTTGTACACATTTACATGGATTCTATATTTATCTTTTTTTTCCTCTCAGATTAAATTTTTAAAAGCTTGCTAAGAGTGGAGATCGTGTTTTTCTTAAATATGTACTTGCCTGGTCCTAGGATCAATTTTGACTGATCTGCTAAAAATGAAAGACTATTCAATGTGGATTTTTTTACCTCCATGTACTCTGTCTTTTTCGTATTAAAGAGTAATTAAAGTGAATTAAAAAAAATGTAGAAATTACTGTAGCATGGATAGTTTGCTCAGAGTTTTTTTTTCCCTTCCTGTTGAACAATGTGATCATCATATAACATTACTTTTCTTAAAAGTATGCATTTAAAACACAGATTGGAACCAATTCTACATGGAATGTGAAAATAGATTATTTTCTGGAAAAAAAAACAATCTCTTTACAATGTTGATTATTTAATGCTGACTTGCAGTTAGATGAAAAGTTTTTAGAAAAGCAGTCAAGTAAAACCTAGAACTAAAAGTAGGGTTATTTTTTGGGGGGGCAGGAATGGGTTGTGTTTGGGTATGTGTATGTGTGTGTGTGTGTGTGTGTGTGTGTGTGTGTGTGTGTGTAATCACAGTGTATCTTAGAAAGCTGCTTAGCACGTTGCCCAATGCAGCTGTCCTTCCCTGAAAGATTAGGTTTCAAAAGCAATGATGGATGTTGGATGCCTGGAGCCAGTTGTGAGGTTTGCTCTGAGGTCAACAGTACTGATGGAGGATAGGAATTTACTGCCTTCTGTCTCTATGTAAGATCAACCAGTATAATTTCAAAGGAAAAAAATGAGACTGGACACATAAAGTGCTGAGATAATGTTCCAGGATAGGTCAAAAACATTTGTTTTAGATGTTTAAAATAGACTACTCTCTCTTCATCACCCCCTCCCCAAGGAGTATGTATTATTCTTTCTTAAATAGATATGCATATGGCATAACTTATAAGCATAATCTAGCATCTTGAAATATTAAGTTATCCACATTTTAAAGACTTTTATTTGAGGAATGGTATCTATAAATTCATTTTGCCAAGGCAAAACAATCAATAAGTATTTATTAGCTGCCTCATATATGGTAAGCATTGCACTAAGGACATGAGATATGAGGAGAATAGCCCCAAAGTAGTCCTTGCTCTCAAGGAGATTACATTCTAACAAAGAGGGTAACATCTATGAGAGTTGTGAAGAGGATGAATTAAAGAGAGGAAAGGCGTGAAACAAGGGAGACCATTTAGGAAGTTGTTGAGTAGTTGAAGGGAAAGGTGTTGAGAACCTGAACCACTAAAGTAGCTTAATAAGGGGAGAGAAGGGCATTTAAGTGAGAGATATTAATAGAATTAATAAAGGCAAGATTTCAGAAGTGATTGGATATGTGAAGTGAGGAAGAATGAGGAGCTGATGATATAACCAATATTGCAATAGGTATTTTATTTTTAGTGAATCTTTCTAAAATGTTTGACTAAATTGGAAGAAAATAAATGAGACATTGGGGTTCCTCTGCAATATTAAATCTACTTGCTACCCAAAATGACACTTTAATTACTTCTTGACTCAGGCTAGACATGAGTAACTTATAGCCTGGCAGGGGAAATCATAGAAGAATCTCCCATAAGTTAGAGCTCATATATATAAATGGCTTTTTTTCACATGTCACCTTTGACCCATCCTTTCTTTGGGAACATCTGGCAACATATGAATGTATTGAAAATAGTGTGTCTTCAATTTCTATAATTCTCTGATAATCTTAAGGAAAGAGTCATAGATAAAGGCCAAAATCCCCTAAATTTTCTTAGAATTTGCAAACATGATACTTAAAAATGTATCTTTCCCCTGGGAACAATTCACTAAACTTTACCTGCTGATACAGTGCTTCAAATCTAATTCTGGTGCTATGCTTCTGACCTAGGGTTAGAGATGGAAGTGGTCTGCTGAGAGGATCTGGGCCAGCCTCCTGCTTTTGGGTCAGGTAGAACAATAACTAAACCACCCAGAACAAATCATTGCCTAATTTCTTCTTCAATATCTCAAGGGATGAAGACTCCAAAGTCTAGCTCAGTACTCCAGATACACTAGCTTGCTTTGCAGCACATTTTATTGACAGTTTCAGGTCACAGTCAAACATCTTTATAGATGAAACAGAAGCCAGAGCCCAGAAGGGCACAGTGCCTCCTTAGAAAAAACACAAATACTTTACAGTGGTCCTCATTCAGGGACTTCAGGGCAGGTGATAAGGTAATGCTACAAGGAGAAGCAGGGACACAAGTCAACAAGAATTTATCTAGGTGGTATAGTGGATAGAGCCCTGGGCCTAGAGTCAAGGAAAACCTGAGTTTAAATGTGACCTCAGACACTTAGGCACTATATAACCTGAGCAAGTTACTTTACCTTTTATCTTCTTCAGTTTCCTCAGCTATAAAATGAGGATCATAATAGCTCTTACCTCATAGAGTTCTTGTAAGGATAAAATGAGATAATATTTTTAAAGTTTTCAGCACAGTGCCTAACACATAGTAGGAGCTTAATAAATACTCATTCCCATTACCCATTCATCTACGCCCCCCCCACCTACCACCACACACACTATGTGCTAGATGTTGTGCTGAGTGCTGAAGAATAGGAAAAAAATAGCTCCTACTTTTAAGGAGGTCACATTCTAATGGGGGGGGAAGACATCAGGCAAACAACTATGTACAAACAAGATACACGCAGGAGGGGAGTCATTGAGGGAAGACATTAACATTAAGGGCGATTGGAAAAGGCTCTTTTTTAGAAGGTAGGATTTTTTCTGGGACTTAAAGGAAGAGAGGATGGTGATGAGATGGAGATAAGGCCCAAGATAATTACAGGCACAGGAAGCAATCATTCAGTAAAAATACAATTAAGAGATGGCGAGTCCTATGCAAGCAAGAGTAAAGGTGCTGGTGACACCTAATCAGACTGTATGGAGGGGTAAGAGTAAGAAGTGTGTAAGAAGACAAGAAATGTAGGATGGTTAAAAAGGACCTTAAAAGCCAAACAGAGGATGTTTTTTTTTTTGTTTCTGTTTTGGAGGTGGAAGGTAGGGCAGTTGGGGTTAAGTGACTTGCCCAAGATCACACGGCTAGTTTTTTGTGTTAAGTGTTTGAAGCCAGATTTGAACTCAGGTCCTCCTGACTCCAGGCCCTGAAACAGATGATTTTTATATTTGCTAGCAATGGGAGCCAGTAGGGTTTTTTTGTGAATTGTGGAGAGGAGGAGGTGACTTGGTCAAACCTACACTTGAGGAAGATCAGTTTGTCATCTGAGTGAAGAGTGACCTGGAATGGGAAGAGATTTGAGTTAGGGACAACAAACAAGAATTAGAAATAGGGAGGTGCCTCTATCCTAACCCAAAGGCTCACATGTCCTTAAGAAACAGGTGCAAAGGTCAAAGGGTGTTAAATGGAATACTTAAATGTGGATTTTTCTCAAGTTTCCAGTATTCAAATATTTGCTTGAAACAGTAGAATAGAAAATCAGGTTACTATAATTAGAAAATTGTCCCAGATGAAGTATTAAGTTTCCCTCCAGCTCTAAAAGTCCACCATTGTATCCTCCTTTACCAAGAATTTGAGTTGTCCAGTTACTATGAGAGTGGAAGTTGTTAAATGCAAATGCCTTTATACAGAAAAATCTCTGAAATCTTAGGCAGACTGTTTTGCAGCTGCCCAACAGGTAAGGAATCAGAAGCATTTTGATAAAGAGGAATATATACCCAGCAGGGATATCTGAAGAACAGCGGTCCATCAAAGCAATGGCATTATGCCAAGTGACTGATACGTATTCTATTTGTTGGCAGCTTGCCTACATAATTTTAGCTGGAAAACTTGCATCAATTAAAGCAAGACATTTCAAATACTACGTGTTTTCTATTTGCCAATTAATTTCATTATCAATAATGGATAATTTGATTAATTTTTCTATTTTAGCTTTTTTTATAGAAGTATAGTTTTTTTTCTCAAGCTATCATATGCATCAGTGGTCTATTTCTGATTAATCACAATTTTACAAATAGCAAAGTACATGTTGCTATGTTTGTTTGATGACTTGGAAAATTATTTTGTACTTCACATAAGGAACCCTGAAGATTTTCATCAGAGATATCGGCATAATATAATGTTAATTCAGAAATTTTTTATGGCATTTTTACATTAAACTTAGATCTTTTTAAATCATTGTTTCTAAGATATCTCTTCACACTCATATACATTCTATGTGCCTCCCTATGATGATAGAACACTATGTCTCCTTTCCTTTTTTTTTTCTTTTCGGAGGGGGGAAAGGTAGGGCAATTGGGGTTAAGTGACTTGCCCAAGGTCACATGGCTAGTAAGTGTTAAGCGTCTGAGGCTGGATTTGAACTCAGGTCCTCCTGATGCCAGGGCCAGTGCCCTATTCACTGTGCCACCTAGCTGCCCCTGTGTCCTTTCTTCTATTATATTGGTCATAGAGTATAAATTCGTAGCCTAGAGAGGCATAGTAACATAGTGGAAAGAGCACTGGTTTTAAAATCAAAGATTCGAGTTTGATTCAGGGGCTGCCATGAGTGTAAGTCTCAATCTCTCTGGCCCTCAGTTTCCTCACCTATAAAATGATGACTTTGATTTTTGAGGTCCCTTCTACTTCTAAATTGTATAATTCCAAAAACATACTAACTGTGTGACAGTGGCAAAATTCTTAGCATATCTGAGTCACAATTTCCTCATCTCTTAAATGGGGATACTAATAAATGTACCACCTTTCTCACAAGGCTATTTTTGGGGCAAGCACTTATGTAAATCTTTAAAATCTACAGAAATTATGTGCTCATTCTCATTGTCTTTATTTTTGTTCAGTGTGTAGTACAATAAACTTTCTAGAAATACTCTTTGGTTGGGTTGCTTATGAACTAAAAAGTTAATAATTATTTCAAGAAATATTATTACCCAGATGCACATTTGAATTAATTGTTTATGACAATGTGGACAAACTTTCTTTTTTCTGAAGGAAAATAGAACTTTAAGGTCTTATATCTAAGATTGAGATTTTGAAATTTAGAAGTTAGATTCCATTGCTCATTAGGTTAGAATATAAAATTATTTTAAGTGGGCAAAATGAATATGATTTGACCTTTTGTGAATGCTTTGTTGTTTTATGAATGTTTCAAATAGCTGCTATTGGTGAGATCAGTAATCATGGACTATTTAGAGGGTTATGAGCATGCTTTCTTTGGAAAGTCTCTAAGCCAATGGGCTGGCTATATGGACTGTGAATGGTAAGGTAAATATAGGTTAATTGATTTATAGAATTTAAGATTGGGGAGGGAACTTAGACATTCTTTCATCCAGGGCTTCTTAACCTTTTTTTTTTGTTTGTTTGTTTCTTGGATCCTTTTGACATTCTGATGAAAAGCCCATTGACTGTTTCTCAGAACAATATTTATTAAAGTATTTTTAAAAAATTATGGGATTACAAAGGAAACCAATTTTATTGAAATACAGTTTTCAAAATCATATATTTGTGTGTATGTATATAAATACACAAATTCATGGACCCTAGGTTAAAAACCCCTGGTCCAGTCCAACACTCCAATTGCACCCCACTTTTGCTGAGGGGACTAAGACCTAGAAAGATGAAATGAATTGCCCAAGACCACACAGCTACTTGACAGCTGAACTGATAATTAGAATTCAAGTCCCCCTGGCTCTGAAGCAAATACCTGATTATTCAATAGAGCACTATACATAGGTTTTCTCCTACTTATTTGGGATAATTTCAGCATAATTTGAGTATATTTTACACTTATTTTTGCATTTTGGAGGGCAATTGTGGTTAAGTGATTTGCCCGAGGTCACATGGCTAGTTTTTCTGTTAAGTGTCTGAGGTCGGATTTGAACTCAGGTCCTCCAGACTCCAGGGCCTGTGCTCTATTCACTGCATCACCTTGCCGCCCCATATTTCGCACTTCTTCTCATGTGCTCTGTTCAAGTCAAATCTGCCCCAATATCTGGCCACGGTAGGCATTCCTAAGTGTGCTTGGTACTAACACAGGGTCATCAGTGAACCAAAAGACTTGCATAAAAGTAACTCATTTGTTTTAGTTTTAAGAGGGCTTTTCCAGCTGCCAAATAGTAACAGCTTCTTTAGGAGTTAGAGATTCTCTTACCCATTTCCATTCAGATGAGCACCTTTTCCTGAGACTACTGATAGCTAACAAAATATACCTCACTTTTGGCATGTCATGCCTGCAACAGTAGTAGGCATAGCAAAGCAGTGTAGGAATTGTCCAGTGGGGAATATACCTCAAAGACCAAAATTTAATCTGAAGATATCGCATCTGTTAGGCTTAGGTCTATTGTTCAAGTGGAGCTATGGATGTTTCCTCTAGCTTTGGGTTAAACACAAGAGGATCTGTAGTGCTCAGTACTTACTTTGTTTTGGATAGAAGCACTGGGTGGCATGAAGACAAAGGCTTGTTCTATGCCAACTGATGAGGGAATGGTTGTGCCATGGTAGTTAGCATGTGTAAAGGCACAGCCCAGGAAGCATTACACCAGTCCCACGGGTATGATAGCAGCTTGTTATTTCCTGCCATGAGATATTAAAAACTGCACTTTCAGGGCCAACGACTTTGATGTTCATCAGGACGGTGTGGTGTATTGGATAGAGTGCTGGATTTTACAATCAGGGTGACTTGGTTTCCTAGCTCACCTCAGATGCTATTACCTCTATGGCCCTGGGCAAGTCACTTAACCTCATTTTCCTTATCTGCAAAAATGGAGATGATCAGAGCTGTCTTTTAGTAAATGTTTGATGATTGATAATATATAAAATTCACTGTTTGGCTTTTAGAGCTTTTCTTCACCTGACCTTTTCTAATTTTCCAGTATTGCTACATTTTATTCCCCTCCATATACTCCCCTAAACTCTAGGCATTTTCATTCGCTGTCCCTTACTCTTAGAATTGTCTCCATCCTTACCAGCACCTCCTGATTTCCTTAGTTTCCTTTAGTTCTCAGCTAAAATCTTACCCTCTCCAAGACCTGGCTACAAACACTCTTGGCCCTCTTAGTCCCCCTTACTGTTAGTGCCTTCCCTCAGTCCTTATCTCCATTTTATCCTGTGTATATGTGTGTGTCTAGATATATGTATGTATATGTGTGTATATCACATAGCTTTTCCATATTGTTTTCCCTGATGCAAGGTGAGTACTTTGAGGACAGGGACTCTGTTCCCCGCATATACTCAGCACTTAGCTAAGTCCATGGCATGTAGTAAACACTTTATAAATTCTTCCTGACTGACTGACTAATGATTTGCCAGGGTATGGTGAAACTAAGAAATAAACTAATAACCAAGAAATAAACTAATAACTAAGAAACTGCCTCTTGGATGAAGGACATACAGCAAGCCAGAAGAGGAAAGTTTCGTAACTTGAGGTCCATTAACTTTAAGATGGTCTGTGAACTTGAATGGAGGGGCAAAAAATACATCAATTTCCATATGCTTGGTTTCAATTGTAATCTTTTGCATTTAATTTTATGCATTTAAGAGCATTCTTTTGATAAGCAGGCCAGAAGGTTTCACCAGATGACCAAAAGGGTCCTTGACACATTAAAGATTAAAATGACAGTGTTACATGGGGTTGCTAACTTTATGTGTGAATGCTGTATGCATTTCAAAGGTTTTTTTTCCCCTAACCTGGATATTGATTTTGTAAAATATGAATTTTCAAAAAAGATGCCAATAGTTCCCTATTTTATCATTCCCATATTTCTAGTATGTTTTAAATTCCTGTAGTCTGTAAATCCCTTGAGTCTGGGACTATTTTATTCATACATTTTATTCTCAATTCCTAGCACAGTCCCTGGCACGGGCTTTTAATAAATTCTCATTGATCAATTTGATTGAATTATAATATTCTTGGTCACAGACCCAGATTTCTAAAATCTTTGGAAAACTGTGCTCATCTTAATTTCCCATCAGGAAGGAAAATTGCTCAGGCTATTGCATTCCTTGGATGTTCCAGTAAATAAGGAATCACAACAGAGGAAAGTTACACTATTTAATTTCTTGTCCATGGCTGGTAGTTAAATCCACAGTTATTTGATCTCATGCCATTTTCTGTGATCTCTCATATAAGATGGTGTTAGGTTAGGATTTGGCTATTATTAAATCGTATGCTACATTATCTTTAATAACTAAGCTTGATACAGAGGACAAATTGTGCTGTACAGATGGCTAATTTCAGTGGGGAACTTTTTCAAATGTGCAACACTTTGTGAAATTTTGAGTGATAAGTTTTATTTCAAAGAAATTTTACAATTTAGCATCTGTTTTAAGACATGCATCCACATATTTCTTGAATCATCAGTCCTTTTGTGATTGATGGTAACATTTTAAAAACTATATACTATAAACTACAAGTAATAAAATATAATTGTTTTGTTAAAAATTGAATAAGGGCCCATGTTTTTATTTGTAATTAAGTTCCTATGAAATAATCCATTTATTCTGAGAATGACAGACACCTAACAATTCAATAGGACTGTGCATTTGTCAAAAACTAAGTTCTATCTTTTATAGCCAGCCAGCTCCTGAGAAAAATAAGTGTATGGTCACAAATGTGCACAAAATTAGTATCAATAACAATCTAATTGCAAAGACATTTGGGAAATCTCTCTATTTAAAAAAATTTTTTTGAATATTTAGCAGGCTTTAAAGATAGCACATAAAAGTGTTTTGCATCGCCAAAGCTAGAATTTGGAACTGGATACTTTGGTGAAAAAAGATTAGAAAAATGTCAGAGTACACCAATTCTCCCTTTGGCCTAGAGTTTTGCATAGTCTCTACCCATCTCAGTGAAACTGCAAGATATCTATACACTCTAGAAAGTGCATGCACAAATATATGTGTGGATACATATACATGTATATACATATACATATATACTTATAATATATAGTCATATGTATATATACATATGTGCACACAAATACACACCCAAACATATACACTTCAAGGAAATGGGCATGTACACATATACAGATATGTGTATGTATGTGTACATATGTGTGTACATGTATGTACACCTATGTGATATGTATGTGTATATGTTCCACCAGTGTGGATAATCCATACAGTAAAGATCATAACTCTTTCATTCCTCATGAAACTGTCCTCATAATTTGCTGTGATGGAAAGCAGTTCCTTTGCACATAACCAAATGTCCCCCCTGCTGAGCCCCTGCAAACTTAGACTGGTCTCTGGGCAGCAGCAACAGCTGTGTGACCAGGAACACACTGGAAGTGTTCTCAGCTTGTTTGGGTCTTCCAGAGCTCCCTTTCTGTGGCATTGTCTATGGGGCTCATGGACCACCTCCATGATACAAGAAGATTTTAGAGTAGGATTTTAATGGAGGAAATTTATGAACATGTATGCATAAATATCTAGTTAAATCTTAGTATTTTATGGCTACAGTGAACTTCTGGGGGGGAAGAATGTAGCCCATATGCTTCATTTTGCTTGTGAGCAAACTGAAAACTGAAGTGCCAGTAATATAGGCAACCTGTCCAAGGCAACCCAGGTACAGCCCAGTAAAACTATGATTAAAATGGTGGCTTCTTTAATCCCCATCTGTTGCTATTTCTACTATACCACACTGCTTAGTGAAAAATTGTATTTCTGATTGGGTCTGGTATTAGAGCACTAGACATTCTTGTTACTTTGGCAGTACTGAGATTTTCTGAGATGGCAAGGTAGAATTCCTTGTGAATGTTTCTATCTCCTTCCTAGGTTTCCTCATTTAACTTTTTTTTTTTTAAAACTTAGCTATTGGGGGCAGCTAGGTGGTGCAGTGAATATAGCAATGGCTTTGGAGTCGGGAGGACCTGAGATAAAATTCAGCCTCAGACATTTAACACTTACTAGCTGTGTGACCCTGGGCGAGTAACTTAACTCCAAGTGCCTTGCCTTCCCCCCTCCAAAAATCTGAATGAATGAATGAATGAACGTTTAGCGAAGGGGTAGAAAGGTGCTGTTCTTTCTTAAGGAAAGGAAATATTCAAGAGAAAAAAAATTAGGTCATTCTTGCCTGTCCTCTTTATCATTAAAACCTAAGAAAGAGGGAAGGGGAAAGATCTTTTCATGGAATATCTATGTGTAAAATACATATATGCATATGTATGCATATTTATGTATTTCATATATGAGCACATATACACATATAAGCTGTGCATGTGGAGGAATGACATATATGTATTATATATATATATATGTTTTTATTTTGATAGTAGAAAATGTTGGCTTTGCAGTGAGTTGATAAGATTATTTTGAGGGAAGAAGAATGTTTAAAACCTGTGATCTTCCTGATCTGAGACAATTACATGGTACAGTAGATAGAGTACCAGACTTGTAATAAAGCAGACCTGAATTCACATGTGACCTCAGACACTAGCTAGCTGTGTGACCCTGAGTAAGTCATTGAAGTTCAGTATGCCTCAATTTCCTCTTCTGTAAACTAAGGGTAATAATAGCACCTATGCCTTCCAACATAATGAGATAATATTTTAAGACACTTTGCAAACCTTAAAATATTATGTAAATGCTGGAGATGATGATGACGATGTATATCTTCATCCTTGCAAATCTCAATCCATCCATTCCTTCTCATCCATTAGTCTTCCTTAAAAAGTCTATGCATTATGCTAGAGGCTTACCTGCTAAATCTTCTAACATTTTTTGGAATTGTTCAGTTCTTTAACTGATGTATCATCCCATGCTTCTTGTATGACACACTCACATCCTTTTTTCAAGCATATATGTATTTGATGATTCTTATTACATAGTATTTGCATCATAATAATGAGATAAATAGTAATGGCAAACCAACTTATGGGGAAAATGTGGGACTTTTTTCCATACAATTCTTATGTTTGGTGGAGAAGCCTCCTCATTGCCTCTCTTTTGCCTTCTATGTCTTCAATGTCTTGTTTTTCTCGCTTGCTGTAATTCTCTTGGCAATCAAGTAAACCCAGACTTAGTGATCCTCAGTGAGGGAAGAGATAGTGGGAGGAAACTCTTTGCTTTTAAAGGACTGTAGCACACTTTAAAGGAGTCTAGATACAGGTTTCTTGCCTCTCAGCCCTGGCATAAACTTTGCAAGAAAGGGCTAGATGGCTGAACGGCAGTCATATCAAGATAAAGTTATTTAAAAAAATGTACTCAAGGCCAAAAATAATCGCTCCTGTTTTTCAGACAGGAAAGGGTTTAAGTAGATTATTTAGGGAAGGAATGAGAGAGAAAATTCCAAGTAATCATAATGGAAAGAGAGAATAAAAATCAAGAAAGAGACCTAGGGTTTTCTACAAGTTTTGCCACCAAATAGCTGTGTGGTTTTTTGGGAAGTCATATTGCCTCTTTGAATTCCATTTCATACCATCTCCTTCATATTTAATAAATATCTGTTCTATGTAAGGTCCAGTGCTAGGTGGTGAGGATTAAAAGATAAAACAATGGCATAGTCCCTGCTCTAAAAAGCTTATTGTCTTTTAGGAGAAAGGGGTATGTAACATGCAAAAACTAAATGTGATATTAAGGGCAAAGGAGAAAGACAAGAAAAATGCTATTGGATGTTAGGCTTCAATTTCTTCATGTGTATAAAGAGAAGGTTTAACTAGATCAGTTGTTCTCAGACATTTTGGTATCACATATAAAAATTCAATAGCTATTGAGGATCACCCCTCATGAACTTTGTTCATATGGGTTATATCTATTGATACTGAATATATTAGAAATTGTGTTCAGTCATTTCAGTCATGTCTGACTCTTCATGATGCCACCATGTAATCTGTATAACAAAAGATAGCTTACAAGTTCTCTTAGACATTGGAGACCCTTTTATTTTGAGTGGTGTTTTCATGGTAGCAAATAATTATCTTGTCAGGTGGGCACTTATCTAGTAAATGTAGACTGGTTGCCTCATCTTAAATTGGGATCTGTTAGTTTTTTTTTCATTTTTAAACTTTTAATAATAATAACATTAGCTCACATTAATATAACGCTGGCAGACCTACACTATGGACAGCTAGGTGGTACAGTGGATAGAGTGCTGGCCCTGGCATCAGGAGAATCTGAGTTCAAATCTGACCTCATATATGTTCTAGATGTGTGATCCTGGGCAAAGCAGTTACTCAGTTTGACTCAGTTCTTCATCTGTGAAATAAATGAGCTGGAGAAGAAAGTTTCAAGCCACTCCAGTATCTTTGCTGGGAAAATGCCACATGGAGTCAGTGAGAGTTGGAGATACCTGAAATGACTTAACAACAACAAACAGATCTAGACTTGTGTTTTTCTCACCATAGTTGTGTGAGGTAGGTATTTAAGTATTATTATCATAATTTCATATATGAGGATACAACAAGTCAATGTAAAAACCAAGATTCATATTTGGTCCAGTGCTTTCTCCACTTTCTGGTTTGTATTTTGCAATAATTTCAGAACAGTTTCTATTTTCATTAAAAGCTTCCCTCTTGTGCCTTTTTGTGGCATAGAAGACATCTTGAATTATTGAGTTCTAGAAGGGATAGGATCTGGCAGCAGTGTCCATATCCAGGACATCACAGATTCTTGAAGGAATTAATTCTGTTTAGAGACAAACTATGCAGAGGACTCTGGAAGCACTTCCTTTAAAGACTCTCACTCTTACTATATAAGCTGTTCTTTTTATGCTGATATGGACCATATTTTAACAATAAAGAAGTATGATGATAGGATTCTATTAATTGGACATTTAACTCTTTAGGTGCACTAGATTAATGTGACTGGTAGGGAGCTTTTGAACATTGTTTCATGCTTTTCATCTTGGCAAGGTCTGAAAGTTATGTTGTACCTCTGACTAGGTGGTGTTTCTGATGTAATGCAAAAGATATTATCAAGTTGTTAGAGAAGCTATTTCAGTTTTCTGATAGGATATTTGGAAATTTGGAAACCTGGTAAGCCCTTTATGACATATGCTGATTTTACTATTGAACTGATATATTTGGCACAGTCTGGTTAATATGTCTTCTTCATCCACTTAGTTTTTCCTTTGTGGATTGTTAGTCTAGTCTTTTTTTAGGTGGGAGAATTAGAGGAGAAGTCTCTGTAGGATTCTGCAATTGATGCCATAAGTATAATGTCCTGTCCAGTATTGATAGCATGAGCTACAGATGTTCTTGTTTGCAGATGATACCTTGCTTTTTTGCACAAGGTACATTCTAGTGTCTCCTCAGTGAAATTATTTTTAATTGCTCAACAGTTTATATGGGAAAAATTAAGTGGATAAATATCACGATTATCCAGACATGCAGTTGGATTATCTGTACATGTAGATAGAACATCAACCGGGTTTAATCCTGCCTGAAAAATGTACTAGCTCTGTCATTCTAAGCAAGTCTCTTCTCTGTGGCTTATTTTCCTCTCCTGTAAAATGACAGAGGTTGGACTAGAGGCCTTTAAGTTTCCTTCACGTTTGAAATCTGTGGTCCTAGGAATCTAAACAGGCATGCAGATGGACAGTGAGTGGGACACAGAACTTACGAGCAGGAGAAGTCTGGAATGAATTTGGGAAATTACATGATGTTTCTGGTTATCAAAGATAAATAAGCATATATGTTCTCTAAGCAATGCTGTATGGCTGTACTTGGGACATTACAAAATTGTGGGTGACTCAAAGTGCATTTGAGAGCTGCATGGTGTCTCATATTCACAAGAAGTGATGTAAGGGATAATGTCATTGGGGAAATATATGATCAGTGAGGGAAATGTGTTAGTCATGTGAGGAGAGCAAGGGAAAACATTCAGAGATTCCACACACATGGCATTGTTATTCACAAAATGTAAAAAGACCTCGAGGAAGACCTGTAGTATGTTACAAGGTTGTTCTGGAGAACCCTGTGGGAGAACATGGCTGAGAATTACACAGTATAAAAAGGCATGGAGGAGTTGAGATCTGCAAAAATGAAGGAATTACCCACATCAGTGAGATCATGGATACATTAAAGTTAAAACTGATCATTGTAAAGAGAAGATTGTTGAAAGTTATCTCTACAATTTTATCTGTGTGATCTTAACATGGTGGAAAACCCAGGAGGAAAGTATCACTTTTCTTTTGGAACTGAGTGCTAAAATATATTGCAACATGTAGAGTAGAAGATACAATAATTGGATATAATATTGCAGCTAGAATGTATTTAGTTCCAAAAAGGATAAAAATTTCACAAAAGGCAATAAATCACTTTCATGAATTTAGCTATCTGAAATATGTCAATTGAATATACATTTATTAGGCACCTATTTTCTAGAAAACGTGATTCAATAATGTTGAGAGAGATATACATTTCTTTATATGCATACATTTATAAACATACATTTGTAAAGCATAGTCTTGGTCCCCTCCCCAATGGAGATTGCAGTATGAAAGGGAGATAAAATAAAACTACAAATAACTTCAGTGCAAAATGGTACCTGATGAAGCAGTAAGGCATAGTATAGATTGGGCTAACTTTGGAATCTGAAAGACCTGGATTTAAGTTATACCTCTGATATATACTATCTTTGTGAACCTGAGTAGGTAATTAGCCTTTTATTGACCTAGATTAATCTGCATCAGTAGAGGGAGTTTCCATACCAGGGAGTGATATTTGCTGATGAAATCATAGGTCCTAGCCAAAAAGAGAGGGAGGCACAAAATAATTTTTGATGAGGTCTTAGTAGAAAAGTTATTTGAGATCTGAAGAATCAGGAAAGGATTCCTGAAGAAGATTGCATTTAAGTTGAGTAGAAAATGGTCAGAAATTAAAGAAGTAAAAAAGGAGGAGTGGAGAACACTGCAAGAATAGAGAACCACATGAACAAAGAGAAGGAGGTAAGAAGATCTAGTTAATCATGCATTTATTTTGTGCCATCTGTTTGCCAGGCACAGTGCTATGTGCTAGAGATACCAAGACAAAAACAGCACTCATGATCTCAAGGAGCTGAAGCACTTTCCACTCCCCTGTACACACACACACACACACACATTTCAGTATACACAAAGTGAATTCAGGATAATATGGAGGTGGAAGAACTCACAATGAACTAGCACTGATTGCTATTTATTGCAGCACTTGTGTCTGAGAGGTAAGGAAAGTCTTGACGTAGAAAGTGGCATTTGAGTGCATCTTTGAGGGAAGCTGGAGAATTGACAAGGTGAGGAAGGAATATTTTCCACGGAATAGTCAGACCTATCCTAAAGAAATATCCCTTTGGCTGCTAAGTGGAAGATGGATTGGAAAGGAGAGAAACTGGAGGCAGTGAATCCAATTAGAAGGTAATTGCAATTAAAGCACGTTGACCCCTGTGGAGATGCAGCCTGGCAACTGCTCTTACAGGTACTGCAACAGCTACTGAAGACTCAGAAAAGAGAGTTGGCACTTTCAGATGGTTCAACATTGGAAACTGGTATGGTTGACTTTAGAGAAGAGGTATTATCATTTGCTTTGCTACTGCACTCTAAGGACCGAAGGAGCTTTCTATCTAAATCGCAGCTGAAACCTTCCTTATATGCTTCTTCCCCCACTAAAATGTGAGCTCTTTGAGAGTAGGGACTGGGTTTTCTATTTGCACTCCTAGTAGTTAGCAGGGAGCTTTGCATATTGCTTGATTCATTGATTTATTAATTAGCCTAGATAAGAGAAAATGAGGGTCTGAACTAGAGTTATAACTGCATGAGAGAAATAGAATTGGTAAGAAAGGTCTTGTAAAGCTAACAAGGTTTGACAATTTAATCCCAAGGAAGAAGGGAGATGTCTTAGAAGTTACAAGCATGGGTCACTAGGGTTTTATGGAAAAGATAATGAGGACCATTTTGTAACTATGAAGTTTCAGGCATGTATAGGAAACCCATATAGAAATATCCAATAGGAAATTGATGATGCAGGAGTGAGCTCCAAAGACTAGGAAATTACAGCTTGATTCATGGGACTAGGAGTCATGTACTTGGAAGTGATAATTAAACTCATGGGAACTGATGAGATAACTGAGAGGGACAGAGCTTTGAAGTACTACCACTTGTAAGATATAGAAAATGGGTGATGATCCTTCAAAGGTAATGAGACAGAGGCCAGAGAGGGAGGAGAAAAATGAAAGCACAATGTCACAAACACCCAGGAAGGAGATGATATTGAAGGAGTAAGGGTGTGGTCAGCCTTGGCAAATGCTGCATAAAGGTTAAGAAGGATGAGGACTGAGAAAAGGACATTAGATTTGGAAATTAAGAGGTCACTTGTAATTTTGGAGAGAGCAATATCTGTTGAGTGATGTGAGCAGAAGCTTTATTGCAAGGAGTTGAGAAAGGAAGGGAAGGGATGGGAAGGAGATTGGACAGGAGGGGAGAGGAGAAGGAAAGAAGGGAGGAGAGGAAAAGGAAGAAGGAAATAAACATTTAGATGATACCTATTGTGTGCCAGGAATAGTGCTAAGAACTTTTTGCAAACATCTCATTTGATCCTTGCCCAAACCCTGTGAGATAAGTGCTTTTGTTATCCCTGTTTTACAATTGGGGAAACTGAGTCAAACAGATATACATATACATATATATATATATATATATATATTTATAAAGGACAGCTAATAGCATGTGAGGCCAGATTTAAACTCAGGTCTTTTCTGATTTCCAATCAAGCCCTCTGTCTGTTGTACCACCAGCTGCCTCTAGAAGAGAGTGAAGACAAACTGGAAAACAGGAATATAGATATTAATTTTTTTCTAGGACTTTGTGAAAGGGAAGAAAGATATACAATGATAGGTTGAAGGATAAGTAGTGTCAAATGAAGGTTGTTTTGTTTTTTGCTTTAGTTGGAGGAGACTAACGAACAAAGTCAGTCCAGTTTGCCTGGACCAAAGATTATAGAGGAATTGGAAGAAGGGGAAGAGTAAGAGATAAGATTGCAAAAATAGCATAGCAACAGATTGTGGAAGACATTGTGTGTTTAATCAGAAGTATTGAAAGTTTACTTGGTGCAATAGAGAACCCGTGAAGTTTGTTGAGCAAATCAGTAACACAATCTCATCTGTGCAATAGGAAGGCAAAGTTGGTGGTGGTTTTGTGGGATAAACCTTGAATTGTTATTTTAAAAAAAGTCTGCCTTTCACCATCTTTTATGTTTATGTATCATCATAAACCTACACAAAGAAAAACTGCCACCAAAATAGCCCTGAGTATAGACAAGAGGTGTACATGACATTTAATATGGGAAGTAATGTCGTGTGTGTGTGTGTGTGTGTGTGTGTGTGTGTGTGTGTGTGTGTGTGTGT
>NW_027185799.1:22579937-22589371 GCF_028583685.1 Petaurus breviceps papuanus
TGTGTGTGTGTGTGTGTGTGTGTGTGTGTGTGTGTGTGTGTGTGTGTACACTGTGTGATTATGGAGAACAGATGGCAGAGTAAGTTTAGAATTTTTTCAGAGAGGTTCGGAAGAGGACTATTACTAGACAGTTCCAGTTACAAGTAGTTTAAACGAAAGCAAGAGGTTTGACTATGTTTCTTTCTCATACTGTCCTAATACAATTACTCAGTAAGAATGCTTTCAACTTTCTCTGCCCTAATATTTTGATTCAGAAGTAAGAAACATCTTATTTCAGATTTTTATCTAGCATAGAGAGAACATTCATGCCAGTTCTGCAGGCATAGGAAATGTTCTGAGAGCTAGGAATTATGAATATATCAATTCCAGTCAAGTTCTCAAGTACATCAATAATTCTCCCCACCTTTTGCTCCTGTAATTTAATTTTTTTTCTTAGTGTACATGGGAGACTTTAAATTTTGTGAAAATAAAAAACTCAGCTTTCCTTGATTTGTGACATTGAAATACATGGTTTATTGGATAGAACACTAAACTTGGAAAGAAGATCATCTGGGTTTGAATCTTTTCTCTTATACTCATTAATTCTCTGATACTGGGCAAATCCAATATCCTAGCTGAGCCTCAGTGTTTAAATTTGTAAAATGAACCTGAAATAATAATAACACCTGCCTCAAAGGACTGCTTTGAAGTTCAAGTGAGTTAAAATACATAAAGCATTTTGGAAATCTTAAAGCCTACATAAATAGGCAAAACAAAAGAAAAATGAGCTAGGTGAGAATAATGCTTCAGTCAGAAAATCCCTTTCCTCTTTATGAGTACTGGCTCCTGACAATCCCAGCATTTTTCCTCTTTTGGAGAAGATCATTGCAATATAGATGGCATGCTTTTCATCAATTTCTCAGGCCTTTTTTTTTTTGGACTACTCACTATCCCCTCATACCATACTTGGGACTACAAATTCCTTTGTCTATCATATCCATGTGGAGATGAAAGTAGTAAAAGTGAAATAAATCCAAATATATAGGCCACTCTAAATAAAGCATGCAGCTAGGTGGAAAAGTGGATAGAGCCTTGAACTTGGAATCAGAAAGATCTGAGTTCACATCACACCTTAAACACTTAGTAGCTATATACCTCACCCTGGGCAAGTCACTTAACCACTGTCTGCCTCAGTTTCTTTATCTGCAATATTGGGGTATTTAATAGCACCTTTCACCCAGGGTCATTGTGAAGATAAAATAAAATAATATGTTGGTTTAGCACAGTGCCTGCCAATGTATAGGCGCTTCACAATTTATTTTTTTTAATGTTATAGTTGTTTTGGAATTTAATTATATATTATTTGTTCATTTACAATGAGTCTGTGAGAGTCCTAATTTCAGAAGAACATTGAGGAATCGTATTTTCTTTAAGTGAAAAAGCGAAATCAGGAATTACCGTCTTTCAAGAAAAGGACTGTAGGGGATTCTTTGTTCTGCTGTGAAATTGGTTAAATGTTGTAGTTCACTTGCTGTTCCTGCTGCTGAAGAAGTTCTAAAATCTCGATTAATATTTTATACTGAAAAAAGCAGATGTTCAATGTGTTATTTTAACTATATTTCTTTTGTTAATATATTGCTTTGTGACCAGTGTAAATAATAATAGTGGTACTATATGTAGCACAAAATGCTTTGCATTTATTATATGATTTGATACATGCAACAACACTTTGAACTAGATACTATTATCCCCAGTTTATACCTGAGGAAACTGAGGGTGAGAGTTTAAGAGATATTTCAAGGTCACAAAACTAGTAAGGGAAAAAAAAAACAGAAGTCTTCCTGACTCCAAAGACAGCTATGTGGCACAGTGAATAGAATGCTGACCCTGAAGTCAGGAAGACCTGAGTTCAATTCCACCTTCAGACACTTACTAGCTGTGTGACCTTGGACAAGTCACTAAACTTCTGCTTACCTCAGTTTCCTCAAACGTAATATGGGATAATGATACCACCCACCTACCAGGATTATTGTGAGGATCAAATGAGATGATATATGAAATGTGCTTAGCACAAAGTAGACACTATATAAATGCTTGCTATCATCATCATCATCACATATATCAGCTCTACTGTGTCAACTCAGTTTGTCCTATCAATACCCAAACCCTAGCATGACAAGACTAATACATGATGCATATGACCTGAAGTTTTATCTCCTTTCCTCATTCCTCAGAAGCAATCTGAAAAACATAAAGAGTAATGATTTGACTTCTATCCTTGAATTTTCTAGTCCATTTCTTTCAGATTCTGAAAAGTGGTTTTCATAATCTCATAGAGAATGACGTTAAATGTTTATGGTTCTGGCTTCTACCTCTTATGAGGCATTGATCTAATTTTCTGAGTGGGGTAGTATTAATTTCCCTTTTTTTCTTGTTAAGCAAATATGAATTGACAAAATTAGCAACAATGGGGATGTGTTAAGTACTTGACAGGAAAAAGGAGCTGCCTTTTGTCTGACTATAGGAGTTTACTTCATATTCTCCAACTATACAAATAAACTATGTACTTCTTGCTGTGGTCTCTTAGAGGGCAAGGTGTCCAAAACTGTGACTTCACTGCGGTAATGAAGGATGGTTGAGGAAACTCCCTCTACCAATGCGGGTCTGCAACTGTTTTGGAATTTGTAATCGTAGAGTATTGCCCAGGAGACCCAGAGATCAACTGATTTTTCCAGTCACAAAGCAAGTGTGAATCAGAGGCAACACTTAAACTCAAATCTTCCTTCTGAGACAGCTGGTGGTACCATGGATAAAGCATTGAAGCTAGAGTCTAGAAGACTCATCTTTGTGAGTTCTGTCCTATTCTCAGATACTTAACTAACTGCATTTCCCTGGGCAAGTCACTTAACTCTGTTTGCCTCATTTTCCTTATCTATAAAGTAAACTAAAGAAGGAAATGGAAAATCATTCCAGTATCCTTGACCAGAAAACTCCAAATGGGAGCACAGAAAATCAGACATGACTGAAAGAAGACAAAAAAAAAGACTGAACAAGAGTGAGGAGTTCTGTACTCACTAACTATGTGACCCAGACAAGCTACTTAACGTGTATTTACCTCAACTTCCTCAATTATAAAATTTGTACAATAATATCTCCTTGCAAGGTTGTTGTGATGATTAAATGCTATAATATTTTCAAAGTGCTTAGTACAGTGCCCAGCACATAATAGTTTCTATATAAATAATAATCCCCTTCCCTTCTCTTCCTGACTCAGTGACCTGTTCTTTATCCATTGTACCATAATACCTCACTTTTATATATCAGTTGGATAAATTTATTTTGATAAAAATAGGACCTTCCTTCTATTCTACCATAATTAGTTTTGTAAAGCCATGTCAATCTTAGTATGAACATCTATTTTAACAGTAGCAGAAAGAAACTTGCAAACTTGCCTTTTTGTCCTTATAGACACAGGTCAAGAACCCACCATTTATGCAATAATAATCTTTGCTGTGTAATGAAGAGATATAACAAGAAAACATATTTGGTTAAAATATACACCAGAAACATTCAAAACAAGCAGGCAAAAGGTGGTTTGGAAATCACACTGATTGATCTTGGCTATGTTCTTTAAATATTTGCTGCTATTGTAGAAGCAAAAAACATAGAAAATGTTGGGTTCTGTAACCTACAATTCTTTATTTACATGCATTTTTCTTCAAAGCTTGTCCTTGAAATGTCAGTTGAAGGTAGGATTGCTTGTTTGTTTTTTGATATAAAACATGTAGGGGAGATGAATTTTTTAAAGAGAGATTAAGTTTTCAGGTGTAGTCTTACAAAAGCCTACGAATCTTAGTCGGGGTGTTACACCCTTTAAAGTTGTTTGAGCTGTAACCAGAATTCATCGTTATGCTGAGTGAGAAGATATATTTGCTTTTCTTGAATATCTTACTTATCCTTTTGTAAACTGGGGATAGTGAAATATCCTAAAACAACAGCCATGTTATTGGAATGATGCAACTAATGAGATAATCACATCTGATTTTTCATTTTAGAAACCTCGAAAGGCATGCTGACAATAAAATAGATTCTTCTCGGCAGTTAGAAGCCATTTTTTCCCTCTTTATAGGTAGCCCAGTTATTTTTATTCTTTCCTTCCACCTCTAGTAAATCTCACCTTGGAGCATTTGCAGGGTCTATGAAAACTGATTGAATAACAACACCTAGGCTCCTATGGGGGGAAAAAGCAGGCCAACTGTATATTTTGAAAGTCTGGAAAGGAAAGTGACTCTTTTTCAAGTGGAAAGAAACTGTACATTTCATGGGTTGAAAAAATAACATTGGAAAGAATCATCGAGGATGAGAAGGCATTGAGGGATTGTGTCCTGTACCATCAGTGGCAAAATAGAAAAAATGCATGTTGTATCTGACAGATAATTACTAGTGATAATTGCAGACTCTTCTAGAACTGTACTTTTTTTCATGGAAAAGAAAGTTTTCTTTAAGTCATAGGTCTTTTCCTCTTTTTTCCCTCTAGGAAAAAAATAGGCTTTATAGTATTAAATGTAGGAGATTGCTTACACAAAGTGACATATTTTCAATATCTTTCTAGTACTTTTGGACTCTCTGCTTGTATACACAGTCATTCAGCAGAATGACAAATGTGCCCCTTTACAATTAGGAAGCAAAAATGTCAACACTGGCTATGGAGAAGTAGTGAATACCAAGCCTCCTTCATAAATGATTAGGTTTACAGCTGAAAGGTTTCACATTTATAGTAATCCTCTTTGTTAAATTCTTGTGATCTTCCAGTGTGACCATAAACTTAATCAGAATCACTTTGTTAGCAAAACAAACATATTGGATGCAAACATTCTGGTTAATTTTCTGTTTCATATACCTTGAAGTGTATTTGGATTGTGCAGTCGGCTATTTCTGAAACGTTATGGATGTTTTGGTAATGGCTGTAATTGACTATCCTTTTCCCATGTAATTCATTGCCTGTTTTACCTGCCATTTTCACATTGTCGATTATTATTTGCATGAAAGCCATGATAGCTTCAGCTGCCATCGCCCTCACATTTGACATCTTTCTGTTGTTGTTCTGCTTTTATGACTACAAAAATATGCTGTTCCCTGCAGTCAGATTTTGGCAGGGTCTGGAAGGATTTTTCTCAAAGCAGTCCTCTGTTCAGGTAAATTAAAGGCGGTCGAGGAGCTTGGGGGATTACTGGATCAATGCACATCGTTTTACATAACATTTTCATTGCTGTATACTCATTTAGGGGCCGTCTTTAGCAGCCCATCAGCCGGGTTTCTTCTCTCTCTCTCTCTCTCTCTCTCTCTCTCTCTCTCTCTCTCTCTCTCTCTCTCTCTCTCTCTCTCTCTCTATTCCCTAACTACTGTTTGCATTCAATGCACATTATAGCTCTCCAAGGAGTGCAAACACTTTTCATTATTTCCTTTTATCTGTCATGCTGTTTGAATGATTTTACTGGACACTAGTAAAGTAGGAAATGGATACAAGTAAATTACAACTTGTATCCATTTCCAACTGTCAAAAAAGCACTAAAGGAAAAATGGAATATGGCCTTGGTAAAACATTGTTATTTAGAAAGCAATTTTTGCCAAATTAGTATATGCAAATTGTCTTCCCTTTGTAACTTTCACTGTGGGATTGAGATGTTTACAATTACAGTTGACTCATAAAAATAATACAGTGGTAAGGTATATTGCTAACTATTTTAGAGTGATAAAATTTATGTTTACTATCCATAAAAAAGCAAAGCTGGTATTGATTTATATTTGTGAGTATTTAGAAGAAATGTAGGAATCATAAGGAATTAGGGTTTGTGTAAAATGACATATCATTTGTTTTGCAAGATAGTTTTGTAGTTCTTCTAAAGCACTGTTGGCTGGATAGGACCTATTTATACGAGCAAGGTTAACCCAAAGCATTCACTGTGTTTTGGACTTTATACCCGAAAATATCCACAGTTCAGTTTCTGAATGTGTTTGCCTCAGGTACTACCTACCAGTGAAGCTTTGTCCTTATTTGGGGGTAGGGATAAGCTAAATATACTTTGAAACATGGCGAAAAGCTTTTAAAATCTGAGGTAAGTCAATCAGAAATCAGTATTAACTGGATTCTTTCAGAAAAACAAAACAGAACTGATTTTATCAGTGAGATAAATTACCAAATGAACAAAGGTAATGCCTTAAATTAATGTATATTTCTGCTAACACTGGACTTACCTGAATAAGAATTTTTCTTCTCTGTATAATCAGAAACAAAATTCTCTTCTTTTTGACATGCATTAGAGAAAAATCATTAATTCACTTGCAAATTAAACGTCTGTTACTAAAAGGCAAACTTAAAGATCTCTGGACTGATTTGACTTTTCACGCCTAAGCATAGTTGTAGTAGAAGGTGTATGGATGGTCTTCTTACCATGAATTCTTAAATATCAGTAAAGATAGTCTGGTATTCACTTATGCACCTGTGCTTATTGTAGCCTTGATAATAGCTACGAGGAGAGAGCCTGAAAGACAGCCTGGCAACAAGTGATAATGTGAGATATATGAAAGAAAGTCAGCTTCTCATTTATTCCTCATACTTGTTTCTGGTCTGACCACACTGCTTGAATACTTGGTCCACTTCTCAGTATCTCTTTTCCCTCAATAAAGAACTGAATAAGTCAAATCAATGAATTTTCTCTTAGATTTAAAAGTAATTTCTCTGCATATGCTTAGCTTATCAGGACATGCCATCTATTATAGAATTGCCTTAGAAGACCAGTTAATGCAATTGTGAGTACTGTCTATTCTAAAAAGAAAATATTTCCCTTGAAATTCACTATCAGGCATTGCCTTATACAGTTCAAACATATCTTAGAGGTGAGTATAAACAGGTTTGTCAATATGAACTGTATATATATAAAGCCAACTAAATTAGCTTTAAAATATATTTTCCCCTTCAGCAAACCAGTCTAAAAGTTCTAGGAAGGTAATTTTTGACATAACAATGCTTGTTTGTAACAAATAACAAATGATATTTTTATTGATTGGGGGTAAAAGTTTCTTTTGTTCAATCAACAATCAGTAAATATGCATTAGGCACTGATTCATTCAGGGAGTGGAGCTAGGCCTAGAAGATTCAAAATTTAGATAAGAAACAGTCCTTGCTTTAATGGACCTTACCATATAGGAGGGGATGTGCTCATCACACGTATCACACATACATGATACATAGGACGGATAAATAGTTAAATAAAGCATTTTTTAAGCAGTTATATACCAGCCAATGTACTACACACACAGTATCTTAGAAATACTAAACAAAAGTGGTAAATGGCTGGTTCTCAGTGCAGGGGAACTAGGGAAGTTTTGTATGATTCCCAATTTTAAAAATGGAATTATTTTTAAAAGTATCTGTTTAGAAATTTTAGTAACTTTATTAGTAAATTTTTCATATTAATTTGAATAATTGATCACAGATTTTGAGCAGCAAGGGACTTTGGAGATCATCCAATCCAAATCCTTCATTTTACAGATTAAGAAAAAGAGAGAGAGACCAAAGAGGTAAAAGAATTTGTTTAAAGTTATGTAGGGAAGCTGAGCTTCAAACTCAAGGCCATTGAATCCAAATCCTACACCCTTTCCAATATAATACCTTGGAGCCATTGTCTTGTGATGTGGGTGCCTTCTCCCTCAGTGCACACCACACTGTGAGTTCTGGACAAATGTCATTAAATCATCTGTAAATCTGACACAGAATACCTATCCTTTCATTGATAGTTTTAATGTGTCAAAAATAATAGTGTGTCATTTCAACACATTGCCTCAATATAACCAGCCAGCTTCCTTTTTTTGTTTGCTTATGTTGTGAGTAATTCACTTTTTTAAAAACCATTCTTCCTTATAAATCATCACTGTATAGGTAATATTATAGTCTCTTTATACCCAGCATTGGTCTTTGCATTGTACTTTGTGTCACCTTGAGATTTGATTCTTCTGAGATTCTGTGTTCCAAGATTTCATTGTTGTGGAAGAATAGTTTTTAAAACAAAGCATGCACACACACACACACACACACAAACACACACACATTATTTAGCCCTTAGTTTTATAGTTGGGAGTGTTCAAGTTCTGTATAATGAGGAACTGAAATGTAGTGAAAACTTTTATTATATTCAGAATTGTGTAAGTTGTTGGTTTCCCATTTTACTGTATCTTTTTTTTTCTGCTGAATCACAAAACTGAATCTATGTCTGTACAGGCTTAATGAAGTAGAGAGGTAAGTTATTATGCCATGAAATTCAATCAGCCCAGCCAATCTGGATAATTTTAGCCCAAATCCTTAGTGACAGTTTTTAGCTGAATCATCCAGATAATTTCATCAACTGTCCATTTTGCTCAGCTTCTTAGTGTCTACACTAGCCCCATGAATTCAGTAATTTGGTCATACTACCAAAACCATTCAAGTATTTGGGCCACTGACCATGATACTGTGTCAGGGAGAAGTAAGAGTAAAGAAATGATAGCTTTTAAACCTTGGTTCTGTCTGAGTTTCGACTAGTCACTTAATGTCTCTAAGACTCAGTTTCCTTATTTATTTTTGCATGTTTGAAAGTGGTATAGAGAGGGGCAGCCAGGTGGCTCAGCAAGTGAGAGCACTGGCTCCAGTGTCGGGATGACCTGGGGATCAAATCCAAGCTCAGATACTTAGCACCACACCCAGAAATAACTGGCCGTGTAACCTTGAACAAGTTACTTAACCCCGATTGCTTAAAAAAAAAAAGTGGTATAGAATTCTGTTCACAAGTTCAGTTTAGATCATCTCTAATATTCCTTCTAGTTCAAAAGGTCCAAGAAGTTAGTCTGTTAGCATAGTGTACTTATGTGTCAATTTTTAGTAGAAAACTAAATAGAATATCTAAACTGCATTTGTATCTGGATCCCAAATATCTTGATTCCCATGGTTGTATCAGAGTGACTAATTACACTCTGAAAAGGCAAGCATGGTATAGCAGAAAAAGGGCTGGTTTTGGAGTTAGCAGATTTGGGTTCCTAGATGGACTTATTACTCTCCATATTTTGTTTGTGACACCCTTCCACAGAAGGTCTACCTACTACTATGGGCTGCCTTCCTCTAGGTCAGCACTTCTTAAACTGTGGGTTGTGAAGGGATAGTGACTGGAAAAAGTTTAAGAAGTCCTGCCTAGACAGCTAGGTAGCCTTGGATTTGGAGAGCAAGACACTTAACTTTTGTCTTCCTCAGTTTGCTGAGCTATAAAATGAGAGCAATAATAGCATATTCCTCCAAGGGTTTTTGTGAGGACCCAATGATATATTTGTAAAGTTCTTAGCACAATCCCTGGCATGTAGTAGGCACTCGATAAATGTTCATTTCCTCCCTTCCTTCCTTCCTTCCTTCCTTCCTTCCTTCCTTCCTT
>NW_027185799.1:22589471-22689738 GCF_028583685.1 Petaurus breviceps papuanus
TTCCTTCCTTCCTTCCTTCCTTCCTTCCTTCCTTCCTTCATTTTTAATATCATTTGAGTGCCACTGCAGTACTAAGGCTTTTCATATGCTATCTATTGCTGCTTCCCTGGCCCTACCCCCTTAAAAGAAAATACTTTTTCAGTGACTTCTGGCACCCAAGTAATTTTTTCTAATAAGCTATAACCTCTTTATACCTCTCCTGCATCTCTCCATTGCTCTTTGTGTGATTCATAATTTGAATTCTATGGAGATTATAATATTCCATGAATGATAGTCATGTGAAATCATTGAAAGAATATTCATGTTAAAAAGATGAGCTTTTGCTCTAGGGAGAAGTATTCAGGTCATTGAAAGCCCAAATTCCTAATTTCCCAAATTCAGTCCAGGCAACTCTCATTATCCTGTTCAATTTGAGGCCCAACTAAGTCCATCTGTAATGTTTGTCTGAGAACTAGTATGGCCCTAACTCAATGGGCTCTTCATCTAGAGTCACAATTAGGATGACATGGAGTCTTCATCTGGTTGTTTTGTTTTCCTGGTGTGTATTTTTTTCTTTCCCTATATTGATATCTCCAGAGCCTTGCACAATATATGACATATAGTAGACAGTTAATTTGTGGACTGATTTTTTTGGCAAACTGAAATTTGGTCTTGGAAACAATATGACATACAAGCTGGTACAGAGCTTCCCCTAAATAGACGCTCTGAGCCCTTGGATGGATGGGCCCATCTATCTGGAAGACAAGGGTCCTTTGTAGGTAGCATATAAGGGCTGTCCTGTGTGCCCCCCTTAAGGAACTCCCCAGATCTGTCCAATGTGGAGGGTGAGAAGGTGGAGATTTCTGCAGTCCCATGAACAGATAGGAGACTACCAGAATGACTAGGTGTGGGAGGATAGCGTTATTTGAGGTGGTTTGTCATGAAAGAACAGCATTAAATAAAGTGCAGCTTGGAGAGTTGTCTCTAGGCAAATCAGAACAAACCAGTTACTACCCATATGATCCTTAGGTTAAACTATGTTAAGTGGTTGTGAGTCTCTTGCAGGGGCATCTGTAGCTCTCTGGGACTTGATGACAATCAATGCAGTGTCGTCCACAAACGGAATTATCAGGAGGCTCTCACTTTCCATTGCAAGTTGCTCTTGTAGTTGAATTTTGCACTACAAGACAAGTGAAAATCCTTTTTTGTACTTCTTTATATTACACTTGATAGTAATAATGAGAGAACTGTTATTAAACAGCATTATCTCCACTTTGAAGACTCTTATACGTTTGTTTGTTTTTTGTTTTTTGCTTTTTGGAGGGGGGAAGGCAGGGCATTTAGGGTTAAGTGACTTGCCCAAGGTCACAAGGCTAGTAAGTGTTAAGTGTCTGAGGCTGGATTTGAACTCAAGTCCTCCTGATTCAAGTGCCAGTGCTCTATTCACTGCGCCACCTAGCCGCCCCTCTTATATAGTTTTAATGTGGGAAGTACCTGGTAGGAAGATAATCTCTAAGGCAGGATTTTGAAATACAAAAATACTTAGAAATACCTAACAGATTATGTTTATCATAGGATCGTGTGTTTTCTGTATCTTCTGGTCAACTTTATAACAGAAAAGACATGATTACCTAGAGAATATATTTTTTTTTAAAGTCCCTCTCCTTTTCCCTTGTTTTCATTAGGGAGTCCCTTGATGCATCTATAAATCATTCTTATATTGTTGGGGGGTTTTTTTTTGCTTTTATTTTTGGTCGGCAACTGGGGTTAAGTGACTTGCACAAGGTCACATGGCTAGTAAGTGTTAAGTGTCTGAGGTCAAATTTGAAATCAGGTCCTCCTGACTTCAGGGCCGGTGCTCTATTCACTGTGCCTCCTAGCTGCCCCTTCATGTTGTTTTTGTAGTGATGAGAAATGAGTCACATGAATTAATATTTATGCTTGCTTTGTGGTAGTCTATTGTTCTGTTTTATTTCTTAATATTCAATCATATTTGTATAGACTCATAATCAGAGTGAGATAACTAGCATTTTTCTCTATGACACTGAAATTTAGAGGGTTTAAAAAGTGAACACAAGCAGATTTAACTGCATAGATGCTATTATAACGCAACTGAATTTTCTCATAATGTTTAACTACTTGTCCTCTGGAATATGTATTTACATATACATTTCAGTTATCTACACAATGGTTATTTTGGGGTTGTTTTGCTTATCTTGTCATGAGTACTGCAAGGCATGATGATCAAGATCCCCATGAAATAGTTTCTTGTTACCTTTCTACACACCATGAAATAAACTCTGTTTCCTTAGTTTCCTTCTCTAAAAAGAATCTGTGAATCTTTTTTCCCTATTAGCTCCAGCTTCCTTATGGTTTTTTGGTATCATTTATAGTGGTATGATCCTATTCTTTCATTACGTCATTGGTTCACTGATCGTTAGATAGATTGCCAATTAAAAAAAATATTCTTCCCCCTTTTCCAACACTCTCTCACTATTACTGCTTAAATAAAAAAGGGCCATGCAGGAATGTGGGTCGTTAAAAAGTTTATTTTGTGAGATGCCATAACTAAAGAATTCACTACCTGTCACCAGCTTACTAGTAATGAAACCTCTCCATATTTAGGTAGACTGATTCTCAGATACTAGACTTTCATATGCTGTTGGGACAGTACTTGGAAACTTTCTTAAATGGTAATGTGCTAGAACTTGTTTCTTCCAAGCAAGACAATCTCCTCAGAATAAGACTTCTTGTTGTTATATGTCCCTTCATTACCCATTTGCAATTTCTTACTATCATCTGTTGTATTGGGATCATTTAAAAAAAGACACCTTTTGCCCCACCTTCTGAATTTTATACTATGCTTAAAAATAAACAAAAAGCCCACTTTCCTGGAGGGATGATGTAGAACATGGAGATTACTATGGGGGGACAATTTATAATCTAGATATAATTGTATTTGTCCTTCCCTGCAAACCCAAATGTTTGCCCTGTTTTTAGATAGGGAAATGTTAACATTAAAAGGCATAGTTTCAGTAAAAATTTCTCAATGTAAATTTGAGTCCTAATGTTGTCTAATTTACATGTAGATGGAACTTCAAAGGAGCATACCTATTTCATGGGCAGAGCCTTGCCATGAATCAGTCATATATTTTTGAAAAACTGACTCAGGGACAACTTAACCTGAGAAAACCACATAGGTCAACTAGACTTGAACAGAGTTTCTTGTGGATGCTTAATATATTATAGTGTGTTTAAAAAAATTAACCTTGATCAAATCACTTCTACAATTGTTCCTGGGAAAAGTATGTCAATTTACTTCCCAAATGGCCAGTTACTATTCCAACAGTTTTCCCTACCAAAGTGCTCCTACTTGACCACCATTATAATCTAAACTCCTTCAGGGGAGAGGTTATCTTTGTTTTATGTATTTGTATCTCCAATTCTTGGCAAATACTCATCACTTAATAAGGTTTTCAGTGCATTAAATGATAAACTCCTGGTTTTGGGGGAGTTTCCCCCATTTTCAAAATTAGGGTTGGTTACAGAAAATTATACTCTTTATGTTTTATATTCACTTGATTTTTGCAAGAAATAAGATGTGAAAGATAGGAATGTAGTAGCATATTATATTTTTAAGAGAAATTATTTATTTCTCATTTTTACCTCATGTTCTCAAGGATAAAATTTTTCTTGTTTTCTAATTCCACCAAAAGAGGAAAAATTGGGATATGAGAACATACAGAATTCAATTCAGTTTAACAAGAAAATATTTAGTTCTCACCTACATTGCTAGGTAATGTGCTAGTTATGGAGGATTAAAAAAAACAAAAAAGAAAAATAGCCCTTGCCTTCAAGGAGATTATATTCCATATGGAAGATATTTTTCTCTCTTCTTTTGAAAATGTTGTGCCACTTGTGTTTTCCATTGAGTACAGGAACAGAGATGATATAGATTCTCTTGTTACCATTCCTTAAATGGAAAACAAAGGGTTAGAAAAAAATCAGCATCTGACAGTCTGTTTCTAGATCAACTATACCAGACATGTTTCCACTCCATTTTCCTTAAATATAGTGAACTGAGTGCTGGCCATACATGACCAGTTAACAAGCTTAAGGACAGGAAGTATATTATATTGCAGGAAAGTTCATAATATCTTCCTGACCTTAATAATTCAGAACTATAAAGGGATGATATCTGCACAGTGGCTGGTGAATGTAGACTCAATTTTCTTGCTATTTTGCTTTGAGGCAGGAGACTGTGAATTCTACTGTATTTTTCACCCCATATTTGAAACTGACCTTTTGGGGTTATACTTGGAGAAGATGTCTCTCATGTTGCCCTCCTTCAAGGAATTAGGAAATGGAAGGAAATTTAGAGATTAATCCCTCCCCTTCATTATACAGATCTGTAAATTGAAGCTAGTTGAGAGAAAATAAGTAGCCTTCAGGCAATAAAGGTAAATGAGGGATTCAAACCCAGGACCCTGTTTCCAGAACTCATGCCTTCTCTCACCCCAGTTACAATTCTTGGTATTTTCTTAGGTATTAGACAAAAACGCACTGTATTCCATGATAATTTTCCATAATCTAAACAAACCCTTTAGGAAGAGGACATTAGTATTCTCTGTCCAAAAAAATCTATGAAATTGACCAAAACATGAGCGATCTCTCACTTATCCAAGTAGTCCTACATATGTCAATGTGTGAAGATACTTATCAACAAACAACCACTGTTACTTTGGCATTCTTAGCGTAGGGTATGAAGGGTCTGTGTGGCTACCTCACAAGAGCCCTGCATGGATATACTCACCTGCTGAGGTATGTAAATTTAGGTCATGCTCTTTTCAAAGGGTTGCAGACCTTTGACAAATCTCAGTGTAATTTTAAGAATAATATTGAAGGTGAAATGTACTATCTGGGTAACCTGGGGAAAATACATTTTGACTCAGTGGAAGGAGTCTTAGACTAGAAATCATAAATTTGGGGTTCAAGTTCACTCTACCCTTAACTATCTATGTGACCTTTTACAGATGAGGAAACTGAGCCAAACAGGATTAAGTGACTTGCTCAGAGTAAATGTCTAAGGCCATATTTGGACTCATGAAGTCTTCCTGACTTGGGGCCCAGTACTCTATCCACTGAACTACCTAGCTGTCCTGTGTGATGTTAGGCAAGTCACTTGATCTCCCTAGGTCCCAATTTCCTTATCTGTAAAATGAGAGGGTGATGTGAGATGATCCCTGGAGTTCATTTCATTTCTGAAATTCTGTGATTGAGAGATATGTCAAATGAAGGAGGAAGGGACAGCTTCCCATGGTCATGGTAGGGAGGTCAACAGGCTGATTCTCTAGGAGCCTCAGGTTCTTTTTCAGTAGCAGCTGACACAGCCATTTGGTTGGAACAGGGCTGGGATGGGGCAGGACTACTCGTCTGGGCTCTATTGAGCACATTGCAAGATCCTCCAATGTCAAGGGCAAGGGTGACAACAAGGTTGTGGGAGGAGTGGAATGGTGTAGAGCTAAAGGAAAATTCTATTTCCAAATAGAAAATTACCCTCACATATAATATCAGACCTTAAGGAAATTGAAAACCACTTTTACCCGTGAAATTTCTGCCAATAGGTAGCTCTCTTTATATTGAATATTTTCTCCTAATTTGCTGAATTATTGTCATTTAAAAATGACAACAGGGTTGGCTAAGCAGACTTCTCAGTAGTTGGCATGTACTAGAAAGCTAAATGTTCATTTGAATTCACTGTAAGAGACCACTCTTCTTCAGGGTGGGCAGGAGGGACAAATTAAATTCTTTGTGAAATCCAAGTATGTTCATATGGGTTATCTTAATTCAAAACAGATTTCTTAAATACCTACTATATAGAGAGCATTGAAGAAAGAAAGATAGAAATGAAATGGTTCCAGGACTCAAGTAGCTTACTTTCTATTTCTACCAGAAGATACAACATAATACTACAAGATAAATTGAGGAAGATCAAAGAACTAATTTGCTGGAGGGGTCTACCAGGGAGATCAGGAAAGGCACCATGGAGAAGATGACACCTGAAATAAGGCTTGTAGGATTCTGAGAGGGAAGTGAAGGACATTTTGCAGAAATGGACAGGAGCTAGATCTTATAATATCTTAAATGCAATTAAGGAGTTTGCTTTTCTCCCCGACCCCCTCCTCCCCCACAAGCTTTTTGTGTAAGGGAGTGACAAGTGGAGGATCAGCTAAAGCTATGGGCTTTATCCAGGTGGTAAACTTACAAAGATGGGGCAACTATTCCCGATCTCAGTCCTTTGCATTCCTAGATCATTCAGCTAACTGAGCAGCTTTGCACCTCATTTTCCTTCTCTGTGTGTATAACCTTAATGCTGCCAGGGAAATTTAGCCTTGAATTACTGTTCCCAGGTGCTTACTTCATCTTAGCCCCTTCTGATTTGGTTTTGCCAAGTTTTGGAAAGATTATGCATAATGTAATTGTAATGTGAACAACTTAATTTTGACTTTTTAGCTCTGTAACAAGAATGATTTCTAATTCATTGTCAAAGATATGTTCAAATACAACAGACACTTAGCAATTATCTACTATGTGCAAGGCACTGGAGATATAATTACAAACTAACATATGGTCTTTGTCCTCAGGAAGCTTTGTAGAAAGGGACATAACATATATACAAATAATGGGATGAACCATAGACAGTGGAAAGATTTTCAGGTCTTGGAATCAGCAGGGACATGAGTTTGAATCCTTGTTCTTCCACTCTGTAGCTATGTGACCATAGAAAAGTTGTTTTATCTCTCTCAGCCTTGGTTTCCTTATCTGCAAAGTAAGAGTAATTATTCTTGTGGTATGTACTAGCATCACAAGGCTGCTGTGAAGAATGAATGTGTTGATTTGTCTAAAGTATTTTGTAAACCTGAAAGTACAATATAAATGTCACCTCTTATTTTTACAAAGTAAAATGTAATAGGCACAAAGAAGAGATTCAGACAGGGTTTCTGAGAAAATGTGAGAGAGGGGTTTTATTTGTTTGGAGGTGACAGTGAGGTTGCAAGGAAATTTTGTATACTTTGAAATAGGGTTTTGTATTCTATACCACATGCAAAGCGGTGTTGGAAGTAATGTGTTTTTTTTTTTCAAATCTCTTAGAGCACATACCTTTTGAGGTAGAGACACTCACTGACACCTTTTACATCTTACAAATGTGTTTGTTTTGGAGCAAATAAATACAGTAATACCTCAGAGAGACTTCAAAGACTATTTCTAGAACACAGAACATTATCTTGCCACTGTAGGCTATATCTTTCATACTAAAGAACAGTAACTAAGGAACCTAACTAAAGAGTAATATATTTAGTACTTAAAGTACAAAGAATTTGGACAGGGAGTCAGGAGACCTGGGTTTTGTAAGTCACCATAGGTCTGGACCTCAGTCCTCTCTCATTTATAAAAATGGAGTTGATCATTTTGCAATCACTCCTTGACTGAAAAATTATTCTTCCTAGTTGAATAAATTTAGTGGGGCAGTATATATGTTGCATTTCTTAAATTACTTTTTTTCCCTAAAGTGCCTGGACCATATATTCCTTTATCTTCAAGTTGGTAAAAGGCATAGTATTTGCAGAGAGATTTGACTTAAGTAAAAGAAGTCAAAGAATCATGGAATTTTCAGATATCCTATGGTCCAACCCATACCCAAAAGGAAATTAATCTCTTCTATAAACATCCCTGGGAATTTGTGATTCAGCTTGTGCTTGAAAAACCTCCAGTGAAGAAGAAGTCTATTACCTTCCAAAGCAACTTATAACATGTTTAAAAGCTTTAATTCTTGGGAAGTTTTTCAACTAATCAACAAACATTTATTAAATATCTACCATGTGCTAGGCACTGGGTTTGTCCTGAGGAAAATGTGTCTCTTTCATTGTTCTTGGTTCCTATCTTTGAGATTTGAAATAGGTTGGAAATATTCCTTGAAAAACATATAAAGCTAGCTATCTTACTGACATGAATTAAATCTCAGGCTTTTTGGAGTGTTGATGGGACTATTAGATTTAAAATCCAGAGTGCTGGGTTTGAATTTTACCTTATTTGCTTTTGCTACCTATTTAACTTACTTTTGCACAAATCTTAAGTAAATTTTATGAACCCCAACATTCTCATCTGTAAAGTAAAAAGGTTAAATTAAATTATCTCTAAGGGCCTTTTTTTCCTAAATCTTATAATACCTTCAGATATTCTGCAAAGCACTGGAAATAATGTAAGGCTGGGGCTGATTAACAATCAACTTTAATGGGAAGAGATGAACAGAATCTCACAGAATGAGGTATGACTGGTTTGTGATCTAGAGATGAAGGAATATCCATGATACAAAAGTTGATTAGTCAGTAATAAATACTTTTGGAGAAGAATTGCTGCAAATTGGAGTAATCTGGATAAATAGAATGATAAGACCTGGATGTGATAACTACATAGAATGTTGGCGTACAAGTTCAAGATGACAAAACCAGTTAGTGGCAGAATTGGGACTGGAGCCTAGCTCTTCTGACTTTTTAGGTCTGGGGAGAAGTGGGACAGAATAGTGCAAAATGTACCAGATCAGTGTCAGGAGATGTTGGTCCTAGTCCCAGCCATGACACTAACATATAAAGACATTGGATATGACCAACATGAAAATTTGTTTTGCTTGACTATGTGTATTTGTTAGAAGGGTTTTATTTTACTTTAATTTTTCATTAGAAGGCATCTGGGGGGAGTTGGGAGGGAAAGAAAATAGGTAATTTTAAAATAAAAAATGAATTTAAAAATAAACAGGGACCTAGGAAATGTAACCCCTCCTGCCCTAGGATGATGACCTGAATTCTGGCATTAAAGACATATATCAAATGTTAGTTATGGTTTGAATATAGTTTCAAAAAACCATTAAATGCCTATGAGATACAAAACTAGATGCCAATGATCCAAAAACAAACATGAAATAGTTCTTACCCTAAAGGAGTTTCCATTCCCCAGGGAGGAGACAATATGAACATAGATGTGCCCAAGAGATTTTTTTAAAGAGAAAAAATACTAACCAAAATCTGAGGTATTAGAAAAGGCTTTCATGGAAGATGTGGCCTGTGAATAATAATAACAATATTATAATCTAATAATAATATTAATAATGATAGTTAGCATTGTATATAGTTCTTTGAGGTTTGCAAATTGCTTTACGAATTTTTATCTCATTCTATCATTACAAAAACCTTGGGAAGTAGGTGTAATTCTTAGCCACATTTAATAGATCAGGAAACTGTTACAGTGGTTAACCATGAACTGAAAATGTGAACTGAGCCATAATATGAAATAAAGAGACAAATGTGGAGATGAGGAAGTGCCCCCAAGGATAAGGAGATGACTTGGAAAAATATATAAAGGTGGGAAATGGCATGTCAAGAGTCCAAATCAGTTGGAATGTATGAAGTAGATCATATGCAATAAACATGGAAAAACAGTTTGTGTCCAGACTGTGGGGATAAATGCCAAACTAAGGAATTTGTCTTTTGTCATAGAGTTATGAATGAGACAATAAAGATCTGTGAAGAGGGTAGCAACATTTTAAGACTACATCTTGGGACAGTTACTTTGACAGATGTATGATGAATTAACTGGCAGACTGTACGCAAGTAGAATATTCAGTAAACTATTATAATACTCAAAGCAAAGGATAACAGATTACCTGAACAAGAATGGTCACCATGTGACAGAAGAGAAGGGTACACATACAAAAGATGCTTTGGAGGTAAAATCAATAGGATTTAGCTAGTGATAAGATATGGAGGGTAAACGATAATTTGAAGCTGATAGGTAGGAGGATTATGGTGCTTGAAACAAAAATAGGGAAGTATGGAAATAGAGGGGAATTTGGAAATGAAGATGGGCTTAGTTTCAGACATGGTCAGTTCAAGGTACTATGGGATATCCAGCTGAAGATATCCAATAGATGGTTAAGCCAAGCTGGAGTTCAGGAAAGAGATTAGGGCTAGATGTATAGATTTGAGATTCATCCTCATATAGATAACAACTGAATACATGGGGATGAGTGTAGGTAGAGTGAAAAGAAAAGATGGCCCTGGCCAAAGCTTTGGTGGATTACCTATTATTAGTGGGCAAGTTATGAGTGATGATCCGATGTGGAAGATTCAGAAGGCACAGTGAGACAGGTTAGAAGGGAACCCAAAGTGAATAGTTTCACTGATACATCCAAGAAGTTGTTCATGGTGCTGAAATGTTCAGTAAAGACAAGGAGGATTTATAAAGAAAAGGCATTAGATATGTCAACTGCTGCTAAACAATAACAACAACAACAATGCTTTTTAAGGTTTGCAAATTGCTTTATATATGTTATTTTATTTCACTAAGTTAAGAAAACATTAGCAACCATTGAATGAGGTTTTGCATAACTGTGTAGAGAATCACAACAAAAGGAGATCGTGGCAAAGCATTTCATGAGACCAAGGGACTTTGGAAAAATGGATAGATAGATGTTATCAGGCCTTATGTGTATGTCACTGTCATCACCATTTTCATTTATTTGAATGGTGGTTGCAGCTTATTTAATCTTTTTTTTTCCTCTTTGTACCTAAGTGTGCATATGATTACTCTTTCTGAGCTATTATAATTGTGATCAGTTCATTGTTTGGGGAGTTTCTCACCTTTTTTTTTAATTTTTTAATTAGACTATTTAGAATGGTTAGGAAATGCCAACCTCATGGCTGTCTTGTCTCTTCTGATTTGCTTTGCTTTTTAATAAGAGAAGAATGGTGACCTTTTCCAACCAAAGTGAAGCTAATTTCAGCTGGAAAGTCTATAATAACACTTCCTACCACTGACTGTTTCTGAGACATGAAATCTGTACTGATTATGAAATATTTGGAGAAGAAAAAAAATGTGATTTTGCTTGATACTGGTACTATAAATGAGCTGTTTATGGAAGACCTTTGGTGTTTTGTTTTGTTTTTTTAACTTTTTTACTTATGTTATGGAAATGATGATCTAGTAGCTATTTACCTCTGCCCTGGATAAAGAATCACTTCTCTTTTTGTTTCAGAGTCTGAACATGATGATGAGCATTATCTGTGCATGTTCTGACTTTGTTTCCCTTTCACTTTGAAAGTAACAATTTTTGTGATTTGTTGGGAAAAGAGAGTATAAATGTATATTCAGAATGAGTACAACCTAAATTTGTAGTGATAGCTGCCATGAAAAAGGATAAGGGGTGCGAAAATCATAAGGCTTTCCAGCTGGAAGAGATTGCAGAGGACATCTAGGCCAGCTCTCTCCTTTTTGAGAAAGGTGAAAAAAATCTTCAAGTAATAAACAGAAGAGCCAAGCTCGTGTCCTCTGATTTCAAATCTAGTGCTAATTCCACCACAAGGCTTAAGAGATTTGCTTTTGATTTAGGAGCTAGACCCCAAGTTTAGGAGGCAATGCATTTTTTTTTTCAAATTTCAAATCAAGAAAAACTTGTTTTTTTAGGCAGGATGTTGCACAAAGCATTGATTCTCAATCCTGTTATTCCTTCCACTGCTATCATTTCAATACCATTCCCCTTGCTTCTGTAGCAGAATCTATGTTAAGAGCTTCTTGGTAGGTCCCTTAAGAAAGGTCTACATTTTCACTTGCTTGCTGCAAGTGGCTTCATCCATAGCAAATCTTCTTTTCAAGTATTGTCATCATATAATGAGAATACACAATTGGGGATTTTAAGTGTCCTTCTGCAGTGCTGAAAAGACTAGACTCCTATTCAGAGACCAGGTGCCCAGGATTTATCAAACCCTATATAGTTCTCCTAGTATCCCAGTTACTTTCTATGTCATCACCACGTTTTACAGGCTGGAAACACTGCATTTATCCTTGATTTTTCCTTCTCTCTTAACTTCCACTCTCAACTAGCTGCCAAGTCCTATTTATTCAGCCTTCATAGAATCTTTTACTTCTGTCCCTTTTTTCTCCACTCACACTATTCCTACCATTCAAAGAGTTCAAACCTCTGTTATCTCTTGCCAGAAATAAAGTAGTAGCCTCCTAACTAGTCTCTCTGCCTCAGTGTCTTCCTCTTTCCAATTTATCTTTCACACAGATGCCAAAGAATCTATCTAAGACTCAGATTTTATCATGGCATTCCCCTGCCTCCTAGGCCCCCAGCAGTTCCCCATTGCCCATAAATTCAGGTACCTACTCTTCAGTCTGACATTCCATGTCCTCCACAATTGGGTTATAACATCCTTGTCCAATTTTATGCCACTGTGCTACTACATGTGCTGTACATTTCAGCTAAAGTAGACTACTATTTGCCATCTTATCTTACCTTCTAGCATCATTCATTTGTATTCTTTGCTTAGGACATCCTTCATGCCTGGAATGTTATCCTTTGATTCTCGTCTGTTGAAAAATTCTTCTTTTGAAAAAGTCAAAATGGGCTGTAAATCCCTACACTGGTCCCCTTCCCCTCTTGTTCCCTCCCTCCCAATTTCTCACTCATTGTCACCTTTACATATTTGACATTCCATCTTGTATCATGGTTGGTTGGTTATCCTTCATTCTCAAAGAGAACCAAAATGATATCACTATGCTAGACTCAAGTTTTCATGTGTCTGACTGTGGATGATCAGAACAGTATGAGCTCAGAATGTTCTACCATAGGTCAGGCAAAAATAGCCCAATTGAAAACTTGGAATGGATTCTCTAAATTTGCACATCTCACATTTCTCTTGAGCTACTTCAATTTTGCTTTGCAGTATAGCACCTTCTCTGATGTGGGCACACCATGGTGAGTGGTCTTGTGCCAGTGTCTCCGTGTCACACGATCAATTTCAAAATTAATTTTTTGGGGGGGAAAGCGGGGCAATTGGGGTTAAGTGACTTGCCCAAGGTCACATGGCTAGTTTTGTGTTAAGTGTTTGAGGCCAGATTTGAACTCAGGTCCTCCTGACTCCAGGGCCAGTGCTCTATTCACTGCGCCACCTAGCCACCCCCAATTCCAAAATTCTTAAGAGAGACCTTGAGAGTATTCTTATATTGCATCTTCTGATCACCATGTGAATTCTTGCCCTGTATGAGTTCTCCATAAAATAGTCTTTTTGGTGAGTCTATGTTTTGCTTTTGAACAATGTATCCAGCCCATCAGAGCTGTGTTTTCTGAAGTAGAGTTTGAATGCTTGGCTGTTTTGTTTGAGAAAGGATCTCAATGTCTGGTATCTTATCCTGCTAAGTGATCTTCAGAATCTTCTTTGTAAGACAATTCAAATGGAAGTGTTTCAGTTTCTTGGCATGGCACTGGTATACATTCCAGGCTTCACAGATATACAACAATAAGGTCATCACAATGTCTCTGTAGACTAACAGTTTGGTAGTCAGTCTAATACATCTTCTCACCCACACTTTCTTTAGGAGTCTCCCAAACACTGAACTAGCTCTAGCAATTTATGCATCAACCTCATTATCAATGTGTACATCCCTGGAAAGTACACTGCCAAGGTAAGTGAACTTGTCCACAGCATTTAACATTTCTCCATTTGTTGTAACCGATGGTTCCACACTTAGATGGTGTGGTGTTGCCTGATGCAGCACCTGTGTTTTCTTGGTGTTAATTATTAGGTCAAAATTAGCACAAGCAGCAGAGAATTGATATATACTTTGTTACATATCAGCTTCAGAAGCTACATTGATTATGATCTTGTATCATATATAGTATCTATCTCCATTCAGTTTGATTGTAAGCTCCTTCAGGGCAAGGATGATGTCATTTTTAATTGTGCATCCTAACTCATAGCAGAGAGCCTGGCACACAAAAGACACACAATAGATATTTGTTTATCTCTAAATAAGGCAAGAATTACAGAGTATGTTTTTTAAATTATTTAATTCCATTATCAATATTGTGCTGTATTTTGACAGTACTCATGTATGTTACATATATACATATGCTTGTTACTGGAAATATACTCATAAGAAAAGTGGGTAATAAAAGACCTAAAACATTTTAGTTATGTTCTTTTACATGTGTACAACATTTCAACAAAATATGAACTATTTGATTTTACCCTCTAGTTGGTATTTAAATTTCACAACAGACTCAGACACAATTTACCCTCATAATTTTATTTTCCCAGAATATCTTGATATATGGGGGACCTCTGGACTCATTATCTTGAAAACATTGGCTCAAACTCTGCCTCTGAACCTCAGTGGTTATGTAACCCTGAAAACGTCATTGCAGTTAACTCCAGTTTCTTTTGCCTACCACAAAGGGGTGCTGAGGAAATCACAAGTTAATATACATAAAGCAGCTTGTAATCTTTAAAGTACCACATAAAAATCAAATATTACTCTCTTTGGGGCCTGTGGGTTTTAATTGATCCTGTTAATTTTTTACATATCTTTGACCCAGTTCCTGTGGTTGATTCAGAACTAGTTAACTTTTCTATCTCTTCATCCATAGGCTCTTAGGATCATAGTTTTATAGCTGAGAGACTGTGTTCAACCTTCTCATTATACAGATAAGGAACCTGAGGCTGTGTGAGGTTAAGGGATTTGCCTAAGTTCACTCAAAGTAGCAGTGTCTGAGGCAGGATTCAAACCCAGGTCTTCCAGATTCCTATCCTTTTACTTAATCCATTCTGCTGCTTTTCTTTTAGAAAGAAAGGAAGGAGGAGTAGTCTTTGGATATTATTTTATTAGGAAGGTGGACATTTCAAATACTATAAATTAGTCCCTTTCCCTCAGGCATGTGTGTTTTATAACCATTGCACCAACTCCCAATCATCAGTAGCTTATGAAACCAACAGATGCTAGTGGGTTTTATTTTCTTCTTTAATAATTGTATAGCTGTCTAAATTGATCCAGCAGTGCCAAATAGATTATTGAGTATATTATTATCATCATTATTATTATTATTTTGATGATGATGATGATAAGTGCTGATTAAACATGCCTCAGGATATTGTAGTAATCATTATGAAAATGTATAATTTTCAAGAAAGATGCTCTTCTGTGCAATTTCAGGCCTATTATTTTAAATGGCTCTCATTCAAGTTCATTTAGCTATGGCTTAATTGGGTTAGCTCTGTATTTGAATTAATACAAGATCCCTAACAACCTATAGTGAGTGAATAAATCTGAGGACCAAAGCACAGCAAAGTCAATATACTGTAGGTAAAAGTATATGCCCAAGGGATCTACTGGTTTGAAATGTAAATGAGGAACCATTTTTTACTGACCTCTTGTAGAATTTCTATCCATCCTTTAAAGACTAACTCTACTACAACTTCCTCTATGGAGCCTTCTCTGAACTTCCCCATAGGTTAGCTTTCAATAATTTTGTCCTTGGATCTGTTTGCTAGGTACCCTCTAACACATGTGTTATAAAGTGTTCTAATTGTCAGATTTCTCATTTGTGAAGTGAAGGGATTGAGCTAGACAATCTCTAAGGTCCCTTCTGGCTCTAAAATTCTACAAATCTGTTGGTGTAGCCAGAAAGCTGTTTGAGGAGAGGGATTGTGTATTAGCTAAACTTTCTGTCTCCTCCAAGGCTCTGCATTGCCTTATTGAGTGCATGGAGAATTGAATGCAACATGAAATCATGTGAGCTTGGAGACCTTTGAGAGTTAGGCTTACTATTGCTGTTAAACATTGTAGTTTTACAACTTGTTATATTACCACTGCCTAAAAATAGACAAGGAATTTGTAGGAAGGCACACGTCTGCATGATTATTCCATTTCATTGGTTCCATGGGCGTTTCTTTTCTTTTCTTTTTTTTTCCACCTCAGGTAGTCTTTTAACCTTGTTCCTCAACTACTAGTGTCCTCAATCTCCCGCCAAAGGAGGTATAAATCCAACAATTCACTGCTCCCTAGGAGGAATTCAAAATTGCAGTGCATGCCCACCTCTATGCACCATAAAGTGCCCTTAACTTGTCAGAACACATGTTTGTATGGCTAGGCACTTTAAACATTTGATTCCACTTTCCTATCACCTTTTATTTCGTAGCCTACCTTTTGCTTTTATAGCATTTAGGTTATTGCAGCATTGGCTAAGACAGACATTAGTAGGGTGGAGATAAATGTATCAATAGCAAGAGTGAAGGAGAAGTGCCATCCTAAATCATGGGGTGTAGGAGTGTGTATGTGTGTGTGTGTGGGGGGGGGGTCGTGAGATTCGATGCCTTAACCACACTAAGATGCAGCTGGAATTGAAATGGAAAACATATGAAGGGCTGTAGTTCTTTATGCCTTCATAGCACCAGCAAAATGAAGCAAGACAAATGCTTATCAAGCAAAAAGAAAAGAGGAAAAAACCCAACAAACTACCCCCGCCCTTTCCAAATTTACATAGATTTATTTATTTTTGCTGATTGAAGCTGTGGTTCTGGGGCCTTTAAAGCTCATAGAATTTCTTTGTTTATAGATCTGGACTTTCTTTCTGATTTGCCCTCTTTTGTGGTAGTATCTGGAAAAAGTTAGATCAGAATTGTACAGCATAGATGTGGAAGGGGGAGGGGAAATGTCTTCTTGAGTTCTAAGTATAAAAGGTTTATTATAACATCATACATTCTCTAAGTATCTATTGGAGTGCAATGGAAGTATGTATGTAGTTATCTATTTATTGTCTATGTTTCTCTAGACTTTTATCTGTATCTATGTAGTTATCTATACCTCTATACATATATGTATCTCTATCTCTCTGCCTGTATCTATGTATCTCTCTATATGTATACATATATATATATGTCCCTGTCTGTCATTTATCTATCTAGTCATCCAATGAACTAGCCCATTCCAGCTGTCCACTAAAGAAGCCCATTGTTGCTTTTCAACTACTTAACTATGGACAGCAAGCCACTTCCCTTCGCTAAACCTCGTTTGTACTAAGATTTGCATTATCTACTATTGAGTGCTGTTGTAAACCTTAAAGCATTATAAAAAAGGTTTTAATCATTATTTTTCATTCTATGAGTTTCTGTGGCCAAAAAATTCATCATTTAGTGAGAAGTTTGAAAATCTTTTCCTTACTTAGCAAGGTATTACCTTGGACTGCAGGTATTTGGCCTCTGTGTCCTTAGGTAGAAGCAATCCACCTGCATAGCTTTTGACAGTTCAAGGTCATGTCATGTTATGAGGGTGTATCAAAATAAAAATAGGAGGGAAAAAGGTGAGAGGTTTAAAAAAACAGATACCTTAATTATTTAGTATTTTTAGTTGTAAAAAGTATTTATAAATACTTTTTTTTTTACTGGATGTATCCTGTCCTCGATACTTTAAGATTTACATGTTCCTTTAGTAGACTTTGGTTTAAACCCCACCTTTCTTGCTTACTATCTGAGTGAGACCTTTTGCAAGTAAATTAACTGCTGGGCCTCAGTTTCTTCATCTGTAAAATGAAGGAGTTGTGCTTCATAGTCTCCAAGACCATTCCAGCTGTAGAACTATAATATTGATTTTAGACACAAACAGCAGGACACAAATACAGAACAGAGAAAAGAAGCAAAAATATTTCATACACTTAAATATTGGAACTTAAATGCAAAGTTAGAAAGGAATAAAAGCATATCATGTGTATAGCAGAGAGTATTCAAAGTATGTAACAATAAATTTTCATTTTAAAAAAAACCTGTATGATAAATACTTTATGTTGTATTGACAGCTGTCCATCTTTTCTTTGCACCTTTGTAACTTTTATTTCGTTTTTCTGCTGTGCACATTTTTACTTTGGTCTCTTCCCCCCAGAAGGCTACAATTAAGTGCAAATATATTTCTCTATAGCTATACATACATACACATATACATATATACAAACTTATATAGACATATGCTTTCCCAAATAAGTTATACTCCTGATCTTTGTTTTTATGTTTGTGCATGTCTCTTGTTTCCTATCCCTCCTACCTCTTCTACTTTACTTCTTCCCTCTACCTTGCTCTCCTATTATTTGCCTACTCCCCCTCCAAGGATCTCTCCCCTGTCCTCCCATTCCCATAAATCTAAACACCCTTCTATAACCACCTATAACCTATTCCCTCACCCTCCACTCTAGAGATCACTCCCTTATTCTTCCATTCCCATTGATCTAAACACCATTCTATACCCCCCTTTTATCTATTCCCTCTTTCTCCCCTCTAAAGATAGCCCCTTGTCCCCTCCCCCCTTCATATCCTGTTACCCTTTTATTTCTTCTGAATTTAGAAGATTTTTGTACTCTTCTAAATATATATGTATTGTTCCTCCTTAGACCCATACCAGATGAAAGTAGATTAACAGCACTACCAGCCCTCCTCCCCCATCTAATTCCTGTGTATAAATTCTTCCTCTTGCATCTCATTTGTATAAAATAATTACTCTTTTTAGCTGTTCCTAAATGGTTTTGCTTTTTAAATTCTTATACTCAGGTTTACCCTAGTCTTGCTTATGAACTTCCCAATTATTAATAAGAATCTTAGACATAAGTTTTACATTTTACATATACAAAAAGTAAATGGTTTGTCCTTATTAAATTCCTTGTTATCAGTCTTTGGTATGTACCTTATTTTTCTCTTGGCTCTTGTATGTCAAATCTTCTATTAAGTTCAGTTTTTCTTTTTAACAAAGTCTTTAAAATCTGACAGTTGATCAAATGACTTTTTTTTTTCATTCAAGTTTATGCTTAAATTTGCTGGGTATGAAATTTTTGGCCTGGAGCCCCAGTTCTTTTTCTCTTCAGTATATAGTGTTCCAAGACCGCAGTCCTTTATGTCTCTGCTTCTAGGTCTTGTGTGATTCTTATTGCGACACTGTCATATTTAAATTGTTTTATTCTTGTTGCTTTTAATATTTTTTCCTTGAGCTGGAGGTTTTGGAATTTGACTCTAATAGTCCTATTAGTTTTCCTCATAGGATCTCTTTTAAGTGGTGGTTGATGGATTTTTTCTATTTCTACATCTCCCTCATTCTAATGCTTCAGGAAAAATTTTCTTTAATTATTTCTTGTATTATTGTTTCAAGATTTTTTTTTTGATCATACCTTTCAATTGGTCTGATTATTTTTATGTTTTCTCTTCTTGTTTTATTCTCCAGATGTGTTGTTTTTCTTGTGTTTCACTTTCTCTTCTATTTGTTTCATTCATATTTTGTCTAATTATTTCTTGACCTCTTACACTTTCACTGGCTTTGCCTTGCCCAGTTTTAATTTTCAAGGTGTCATTTTCTTCCTTAAGATTCTGAATCTCCTTTTCTGTTTGGTTGACTTTCTTTTCTTGTTTTTCTTGGATTATTTATTTATTTAGTTAGTTTTTCCTCCATCTCTGTCATTGGATTTTTAAAGTCTATTTTAAGATTTTCTATGAATTCTTTTTGGGCAGGTGACCATTTGATGTCACTCTTTGGGGATTTCTTTACTTCAGTATCCTTCTCTGAAGATGAACCCCCCAGTCTTCTCTATTCCCATAATAGCTTTCTGTGGTTTAATTCTTTCTCCTTTGCCTGTGCATTTTTTCTGATAATTGGTTAGTTTTTCTAATCACCTCTAGCCCTGGAGTATGGGGGATGGTGCCTCTTGTTCCAGATCTTCAGTCCCTCCCTCTAGCCTGGAACCAAAGCCAAACCTCCAATCTCCTGTACATGCCCATAGCCAGTGACTTTCTGCCATCTTGCTTCTGTACTGACTGGGCACATGGATCTGGAGTTCCTTATTGGCAGAGGTTCCCTCTATCTTCCAAGACTCAGACACCTAACTCCCCTCACTCTCCCAGGGTAAAAGTTCCTGTGGCTGGAACTGAGACAGCATCTCAAACCAGCTAACCCTCAGGCTTCCCACTTGTTGTTTAAGCAGACCTTAGCCTGGAGGTGTTTACTCTTCACAAGGACCAAACCTGGTCAAGGGGTTTTCCTTCTGATCTTCTCAAATTGTCACAGGAAGACCCCTGTTGTGCACCTATTCTTCTTTATTTTTATCTGTACTTGGTCTTCCCTAAGGTGCTATTTTATCTCTTTTGTGGGGAGGGAGGAATATTGAGAGCTTGAAATTTTCTGGCCTGCTCTGCTATCTTCCCAGAATCCTCTTTCTATTATGATCCTTTTTTAACATCAGTGGCTTATATGTAGGAAGCACATGGCAATTTAATTACTGCTTGACATAAGGAGCACCATGGAAATGCCATAGGACTCTCTAGACATATATTCTCATTGGAGGGTGTGTGGTATGTTTACTTCATATGGGTACCTAATGATAAGATTAAATGTAATTCCACTGTTTCTTGGTTCCCACTTGTTTTCATGCAAAGGAAATTGTCTGCTGTATATATGTATCAGGGTCTATTTCAATGTCAGACCTTCTAGTTTTTATAAATCCCCCCAATCAGTTGAATACCCCTGATGAGGAAAAAATGTTATTTTCCTTCTTTTGAAAAATAATATTTAGGAAATTATTCATCTGCATTCAAAAATATGTTTTGGTATTGTATATTGTAGTAAGGAGAAGGTAGCATTGTATAGTGTCAAAGGTGTTGGGTTTTGAAATAAATCACCTTATTTGGAATTTTCCCTTTTTCCCTTTCACTTACCTACTGTGCAGCAACAGCAGCAACAACAATAATAATAGCAATAATAACTAATAGCTAGCATTTGTATTGTAGCTCTTATGTTCCTGCTAAGCACTTTACAAACGTTATCTCACTTTTACCTCTCAGCGACCCTAGCAGATCTCTTTATCATCATTTTACAATTGAAGAAAATGAGGCAGACAGAGCTTAAATCTCTTATTGAGGGTCACACAGCTACTAAGTGACTGAGGACTACTGTGGAATTTTTGTCACCTACAGTTTCCTCATTTGCAAAATGAGGGAGGTGGAGTAGGAGACCTCAAAAGCTCCTTCTAGCTATGACTGTATGAGCTTCATCTGGATAGAGAATTGATTTTCAATTGCAAGAGAAAACTTGAATTCAAGATTTGGCTGTACCATATATTAGGTGATCTTGGTTAAGTCATTTCTATTTATGAGCCTCAGCTTCCTCTTCTATAAAACGTTGATAACAAAATATACAAATAAATGACTAGATAACTAATCAAATAAATAAAATGGGAAGTGCACTGGAATTTGAGTCAGAGAGCCTAAGCCCAAACTCTTCCTCTGACATCATGTGGATGAGATGGGGCAAATCACTTAACTCCTTAGAGTCTCAGTTTCCTCTTCTAGAAAATGGTAGGTTGGACTAGATGGTCTCCAAGTTTCCTTGTAGATTTAGGATTTGTGCACCTCATCTCTTTTTATTTACAAATAAGATTTTAACAAAATATTTGAGAGATGTAAATTTAAAGGTTTTGGGGGGCTATTGAAAGAATTTGAACGCCCTGGGGATTCAAGGTATCTCATAATAGTAATGAAAAATCAATAATCATAAAAGCTCATGTATTAAACATTTTCTTTCCATTGTATTTTATAGTTTTGAAAAATGAGAGCATGAGAGAAAATGAAAGGGAACAAATGACTAGATTAAGTAACTACCAAATCAACCTGAGAAGTTGTTGTATAAAAGGAATCTCTTTTTCTCCCTATAAGCAGTGATAGGGTTATTTAATTTCCCCATAATGATTACAAAGAGAATAGCAGACCAAAGTGTTGATTATTATATACCTAGTCTTTGTTTTATGTTTTGTGTTTTCTCCTTAAAGAAACTGAACTTCATGAAGGAGAAAGTAGCTATAAATGTGAAATATAATCATCAAGGGAACCAGCCATTCCAGCTGGGTTCACTTTAATAATTGATCTGGTAAATTTCTAGAAACTGAGCTACCAGGATATGTTATAAAATTTTTGATGAAGATGTAGTTCTGAAGATGAACTTTTCCATCTCTTAATAAAAAATCTGTTTCAAAATCTGTTGGGACATGATTTCAGTTGACATCTATATCAGTTATACCTATGTGAAGGCTGGATTATCTTGTCTCTGTTCTCCATTACAATACTCATGACAACTGTTTTTTCAACCCCCAAATATTCTCTTTTCCCTAAAAGAAAAATCCATCTCAACAAATACAGCTGATCTGATTCCTTCCTTACTCAGTTTTCTTTCCAATATGCCACATTGATTTCATCTAAAGTTGCTGGTATATATGTTCATAGGTATGGTTATAGATAGCCATCTATGTAAAATGAACACACTGTGTGAGTTGAGATTGTTTTCCCATTCTACTCTTATGAATTTAGTCTTTATAGTCACAAGGTCTGTTTGACATATGTTGAAATCTCAATACTTCTTGGGGAGGTTGCTTCCTTCCTTCAATGAATTGCTTGTCCCCATCACTTCCAGAACACTTTCTGTCACTTTACAGTTTCAAAGTAGTGAGACATTAACATAATATGGCACACTTTAATAGCTCAAAATTACACTGACTGTTGAAATATCCTCTATATAAAGACCTGTATGAATGTATAAAAGTACATACACATATATCCAATGAATAAGACCATGCTAACAATGGAAACCAACAGGGAATTGAAGACAATGTTTTCCCAGGCTTCTAAGATATATAGCATATGTATGTGGGCTTGCATGCACACATATATTGTGGCTTTTTAATTTTTCTGTAGTATTCAGAAGAACTGTATGCCATTTGTTTAGTCTATGTTTCCCCCCCTTGGGGGAGAAGGCAAGGCAATTGGGGTTAAGTGACTTGCCCAAGGTCACATAGCTTATAAGTGTGTCAAGTGTCTTGAGTCCAGCTTTGAACTCAGTTCCTCCTGACTCCAGAGCGGTGCTTTATTCACTGCTCCACTGAGCTGTCCCACGCCTATGTTTTCTTGTATCCATACTGACTATATTCTTCCTAGGAGAAATATATTATTGTATTGCAAAAACAACATAAAAATAAAAACATGCTTCTGTTGGTATGTGTGTATGTGTATACATATAAATAAGAATATGTGTATGTATATTTTCCCCAGGTTAACTAAAACATTTCCAAGAAAACAGTCCTCTTTAATTTTAAAGAAGTATTTTAAGACTTCCCGAATTTTAAGGAAATGTAAATTAACTATATTTTCAAAGGAGTTACACTTTTGTTACAAATTTGTTTCTAGACTGTTTCATTTTATGGAACAGGAGAACAAGACACAGGAAAGCAAAACTACTATTCGTTGACTTTTATACAGTCTGATTATGTGACAGGTCCAAGAATTATCTGGTAATTCTAATTCTCAAGAGTTCATAGACACTCAACTGAAGAATGATGCTATATAGGGACATAGATTTAGTGTTAGAAGGGACTTAGAAATCATTATTCCCACCCCCTAATTTACAGAAGCCCAGAGAAACTGAGGACAGGGGGTGAAATTACTTGCCCATGGTCAAAGAGGAGGGAATGAGTAGCAGAATTGGGTTTCAGACCAAAACCTTTGATGGCAGGTCCACTATGTTTTACAACTGATAGAGAAATTGAAATGAAATGAAAATGAAAACATAGGCATTTTATTTCTTTCCCAGAAGTTTATAATGTCTCATTTATTTGAGCTGTCAAATAGGGTGACAGATCTTAAGAATCAATAAGTTTTCCAACTGATTAACAACTGGCATTTATAGCTCTTTAAGATTGACAAAGCACTTTACATACATCTTATCCTAGATTTCCACAATAACTCTTGTAAGTTATTTTGCAGATGAGGAAATTGAGCTTGCCTTTGTTTACACAACCAAATGTTGGAGGTGGCATCTGAATGAAATCTTTTTTACTCCAGTCCAGCATTCTACCCACTATTAAGGCTAATGAATCACCAATTCTTCACTTTCAAATGAAAAGAAATGCTTACAACTAAAATGCCTTCACCTATTTGTCACAGGTGTGGATTATGGATGAGTTCAGGGTCTCTCCACTTATTATTCTTTGCGCTTTACAATTAGTATGATTTGGTTTCAGTAGGAAGTTACAATGCACCTGTATATTATCTGTTTGCATTCTTATAGAAAATGACTTGTTCAATTCAGAAAAGAAGCTTCATTTGTCACGACCATGTTTAACAATTAGCTCAGCATTGTTTGTACATGAATGTGGATTTATATTAAATAACAGTTTGGTGTTTTAGGTTAATATAAAAATGGCATTGGTTTGAGTTGCCTGTGTGGCCCATCCCATTTAAGTTAACATTTCTTTGTTTAGTGCATACATAACATAAATAATGCTATTTTTAAAACAAAGCCAATTTAAGTGACTGAAATTCCTAAACCTTTAAAATGTCCACCAATGTCTTAAGTCATAATCTCAGAGTTTAAAACATCGCAGAATTCTTTCAAACATTTTTCTTTGAAAACTTTTTTCTTGTTTAACATTTTAAATGGTATAGTTGAACTAGCATAACTTAAAAAGCAGTCTACAAAATTCTGAAATCCTCAAAATAGTATTTTAGTGGAGTTAGATTAGCAAGACTCTACGTTTGCTGGGGATATGAATTTTTATAGTGTGCCATATTATGGTAATATCTCACTGCTTTGAAATAGTAAAATTTATAGAATTTTTGATTTATATATACATATAAATTAAATCTATATTTGATATGTACCATATAATATAATGGGTTCACATGTTATATATATATATTTTTTAATTGTGAAAGGGTCCTAAAAATAATTATGGGACAGTTCTCAACTTTTTGATTTCAGGACACCCTAAGGAGCTTTTGTTTATATGGATTATATTTATTGATATTTACCATATCAGAGATTAAGATGTCTTAGAATTATTATGTAAATAGTTTTGTACTCATGGACCCCCCAAAAGGATACACCTATGTGTCCCTGGATCACATTCTGAGAATCACTGATCTCATTTAACCCCTACATTTATAGATGAGAAAAACTAACAACTGGGAAAGTGAAATGACATGTTCTAGGTAGGGTAACATTCACTGTAGGAGGAAGAGTTGGGGTTTCAAGCTAAAGTTTCAGTTCCATAATTAATGTTCTGCTGGTCTTTGGTGCCCACAGATTATAATTCATTGAAGCAACAGAGTATTGGCATCATCTTATTATTTGTTTCCCCCCCCCAATATACAGCTAATTGAAAAATGCTCCGTGGTTCACTTACACACCTTAGCTGTTCCCTACCTGGTTCCATATGTCAGGTTTTTCAAAAGAGTATCTGGTGAAGAACAATTGGAATATTTTCTGATGGTGATTATTGTTTTGTTCAAAAAACAGATAATAGATAATAATTATTTGAATTTTCAGAAACACAGAGGCTAGGCACCATGTGCACTAAGTGATGACTTCCACATCTATTAAGCACCTTGCTCAGTATTTTATTTTCCTTTTAGGTGTTTGATATAATCGATCTGTGAAATAGCATCAAGCACATTTTATTCAAATTTCCAAAGTAAGTCAAAGTTAAGGCCCATTCTTTTTACTATTCCAAAATAAAATGATGTAAGTAAAGAAAAGCAGCACGGTGGACTGGAAATAGCCCTTCAATTGGAGTTTGAAAACCTGTATTTCTGTCTTCTGTCACAAATTTGACCTTTGTGAGTAATTTTTCTTATTCCTATGTCAAGGAGGCTAGACTTAATGACCACTAGAATTTCTTTCCAGTTTTTATGGTTTATACTTCTGAAAATAATTATTCTATTTTTTTCTACCAATGGAATGGATTATATTAGGACCTTCTTTTGCAACCTCTGGGCCCTAATGAAGATGAATTCATTTGGATTCTGTATTAAATTATTTGGCATTAGGAACTATTATAGATATCCATATTGTTTTCACAAAGCAAAAAAACAAATCAGTGATTTTGCCTAACTTGAAAGGTCTTTATAGCATTGGAGACCATTATTTATTCTAGCTTGATTGTAGCTTAGAAATATTTCACTGACATAAGGATTTCTCCAGAGAGATGGCAATAACGTAGAGAAAAGGGGTCTGCTTTTATGAGTCAGAAACAGTTTCTTCTGTTAGATTGTGAGCTTCTTGAGGGCCGGGACAGTCTTTTGCCTCTTCTTGCATCCCTAATACTTACCACCATGGTACCTGCCACATCGTAGGTGTTGACTAAATTTTGATTCACTATTGGTTCTTGACTGGCAAAGCTTGAATTTAAGGCCTGACTCTGACTAAAGTGTGACCATGAGCAAGTCATAAGTCATAAGGTGCCAGTGTACATCAATTAAAAAAAAACTTTAAAAACCCACTTTCCTGTGATGATGAAATCATGATATCAAACAATAACAACAAAAAAACAGACAGAAAACAAACTTCAAATTTTAAGTTGTAGTCAGTGCAGGAAATTTGCCAGCCCACTACTCCATGTTGTTATTGTTGTCTTTTCCTTTTTTAAGCCTAGGAAAAGTAACCTCCTTATTGATTCATTATTCCACATTGCTCCTGGTAGGTGGCAGGGCTGGGAATTTTGGGGGCAAAAATGTTTATTACTGTTGGAAACATGGTAAGTCCACTAAGACACACTGAACAAAAGTCAATGAGATGGAGGAATTCTCTTGTTACAGTCCAGAGAGTGAGGAGAATAATTCATCTTTGAAAGTGTACATGCAGGCTTAGGGCAATCACATTGCTAGGTACATCACGCCACCACATCCCTCTCCTTTACTTCCCCCCTCCACCTCCACATATACACTTTAAGAGGAGGAGCTGATACTAAACTCCTTTATCATGAAAAAGAAAGATTTTAGCCCAAACAGATTTTAATATATTAGCATGGAAGATGAATATCATACCCATATTTGTAAAAGATTTCTGCCTTTTACCTATCTTTAATAGCATAATTAATATTATGTTAATTTAGTTGAGTTATATGTTCTCTATGAGTTTGCTAACAGAACTTGACATAAAAGCCTTTGTGAAGAAGCTTGATTGGTTTGGTTACCATAGCAACATGGTTGAATGCAAGAATGATTTCCTTTAGGAGTCTTTCCTAAAAGCTGCTTTGTACCCTATAACGATATCTCTAGATTGCCATCCCTTTTGAGGAGGTGAACAGAGATCACTTCAAGGGTCAACTTTGTTTCTTGTGTTTATAGATTATCCTCAGCAATCAAAAGGCTGCTCAGCTCTCATTCTTTGCAGAGGCAAACCAATTCCTTTCTTCAGGATACACCGATAATAGGAAACACTGAGAGACCTTTGTGTTTTGAAACACATGAAGAGTAAACTGGAACTAGCCCAGCAATCATATTTCTTTAAATATATCTGTTTCCAAGTTGTTTGCTATAGATTTTTAGGTATTTAAGGCCTCTTTAAATCTTTCAGTAACATGTTGGAAATATTTTCCTATGGTTTTGAGAAAAACAAAAGCGTTTAACCAGTAAATACTTACAGTAGAGGACTTGGTTTAACTCTTAGCTGAGGTTAGTCGTCTGGAATTACTATAAACCCCAAGGCTTAGGATAGGGACTTCTTTTGTTAAGGGGTGAATGTCTGTACCATTAGCAGCAATTTTGTACAAAGGTACATTGAATAAGTCTAGTACCACCATAGGGTGTTTTCCAGTGGCTAAAACATTCAAGTTGTTATTTCAGTTGTTAATTCAATAATAGCATCAGTAAGGCATGTTACATCTATTTTTTTCTAGTCAGCAATGTACGTGTAAATGTTTACTTGTACCTCTCAGAATACATTCTTAGACCTATTTTTTAAACTATTCATGACAGATATAAGTAAAGTATTAAATCCACATTGTCAGAGGTATCATGCAGACTTGAAGTTGGATTTGGAATAAATTTTTTGGGGGTGGAAGGAAAAGGGATTTGTAGCCAGTTTGTGAATATTTGAAGAAATCTTAAACACTGAACCTCAAAATAGCTTGTAGTACATAGTCTTTTCATCTCTTATGTCTTGTAACATAATTATATGAGTTAGCACATGTTATTCATAACAATATTATATTGGATTTCCTGTTTATTAAGACAATATAATTTTAACACAATAATTTATGTAATTCTTTAATGGAGATAATTTTCAACAAAACTTTTCCATCCTTCAATTTCACTGAATGTGAGAAAAAATGGTCTCTATAGATGAAAAATTATTTACAATAGTTGTGCCATAGTTTGAAATGAATTGATCAGGGTTTAATTACCTATTTTTGGAGAGGGTTATCTCCAGGAGTTTGGTCACCTGTGCTAATATTTCTTCTTTTTTTCTCCTTCCCCTCCTCTATCTCGTCCTCCTTTTCTTCCTCTTCCTCCTCCACTTCTTTTTCCTCCTCTTCTTCTTCCTTGCACCTCCAAAAAAGAATCTTACAGAGAGGACTTGTGATCTTCCTTGGTGGAGGAAATCACAGGTTTCTGAAGTATTGAACTATTGGTGATTATGTCATAAAGGGCAGGACTGAAACTTTGATGAAGTCCAGATATTGTTGATTGCTTCTTCTTGATCACTTGATCATTTTCTACTAGGAAATCTGATTATTTTGATAGAACTTGTTTTGCAGAACACTCTGTTAGGTATTATGGATACCATCCCTGATCTCTTAAAAAAGTCTTAAAAGATAATTTTTAGAAGGAGTTCATTTGGAAACTGAATGTCCATTTTTCAGAAATAATGTAGGGGAGCTTTCTGTTTAGCTAATGACCTCTGAGGTTTCTGTTAGGTCACATCACCTCTGACATTCCATTCTACTCCCATATTCTGTGATTGTACAGTATGATTTTTTTTCTTCCTGGAAATGTAGAGAAAATGATTATGTAATTCCTCCCCCACCTCAAATCCTTACCCTTTGGGAATCTTCCTTGGGGATTCTTGAAGCTCTGGATTCATTTGCTAGGTAACAGTAGGATCATCATTTATTAAAAAAAAGATATAGTTGGCATATCCGTAAAATCTTCCCTATGATCTTTGACTCATTTCAATTTTGCATGAATTAATTAAGCTCATACAGTGTGGAAAGTACTGTGGGTATAAAAACAAAAATAAGAATCCCTGCCCTCAGGTAACTTACATTCTATTTTTAGGAATGCCTAAAGGTAGTGCAATCACATTGGTCAAATCTGTAAGCACATCACCAATGCCCACAGATTTGAACACTCATGGTTTATCTGTATAGATCTAATTTAGCTTGATGCCTTTCCCATTTCTCAGTTCATCTTTCTTAAATAACTATACATGTAATTTTCAGACTTCAGACTTAGGAATTGTGTCATAATGTCATATGCATGTTTCCAAATGTAGTAAAACATATATATGGGCCTAATTATATATGTTTAACTAAGCAAGGGTGTCCCTTTTTTCAGGGTAAGTAAATGAATGTCTTACATGATTTATTTATGCTTTAGAAATGAGGGTTAAACCTAACAGTGACTCACACTCTCTCTTGTATGAAAGACTATTTACCTAGATTCATAAAATCATATGTATTTTAACTGAAAGTTTGAAATGATCTAATCTAATTGAGCTGTTTAGATTGTTCAATGGATAGTGCCCTGAACTTGGAATCAGGAAGACCTTAGTTCAAATTCTGCCTCAGACATTTGAGATTTGTGTGGTCTTGGGCAAGTCGCTTAACTTCTATTTGCTTCAATTTTCTTTTCTGTAAAATGGACATAATGATAGCTCCTACCTCCAGGTGCTGATATGGGGATCAAATGAGGTAATGTTTGTAAAAAAAAAACACTTCTCAAACCTTAAAGAATATATATAATGTGCTATTTTTGTTGATATCATTATATTATTAATATTTATTATTCATCTAACCCCTTTCTCAACAAGAATTTTCTTAACCACATCTCCCCAAAATGTTTCTCCAGCCTCCATATGAAAATTTCAGTCTGAGTAGAATTCATTGTCTACCTAGGCAGGCCATTCCATTTTTAGAAATCTCTAATGGCTTGGAGAAGGGGCAGAATGGTGTAATTCAGTGGTGTCGAATAGAAACAGAAAATAGAAACAGAACCCTATGGTTCTCATCTTGACTTAGAAAACCACAAATAAACATTATCTATTTTGTATTACATTTTCATTTATTTTATTGAAAATTTCCCAATTACATTTTAATCTAGTTCCTGAGGGCTAAGCAACTGTGAGTCTGACACCTCGCTGTAGTTGATATCTGGAAGACCCCTTTCAAGATCAGGAAAGCCTGATTTCATATAGTGCCTCTGATTAATACTGATTGTATGACCCTTGGCAAGTCACTTAGTAACTCCCTAAGACTATGAGGTTAAAAACAGTTGCTGATCTGAATTGGTAGAGTTTCCTTAGCTGCTTCCAGTTCCCTATAGCGATAAAATCACAGGTCCAGCAGTATATTCCCAAATCTGCCTCTCTGCATCTTACTTTTACCCTCATAATTCAGCCATATGCATCAAAAGAAAACATATCTAATCCTAGCTTATGACAAGTGTGTTTCCCCTAAGTTTTCTCCCAGCTTAAATACCTTTATCCCATTAAGTCAATTCTTGTCTTGCATTGTTTTCAATTCCCCCATCATCCTAATTTGCCTTCCCTTGGATTTGCTTCAGCTCAACAATCTTTCCTAAAATATGTTGTGCAGAGGTGAATACTTTATCCTGGATGTGGTCTGACATGGTCAGAATACATTGGAACTGTTCATCTTCATTGTTCTGATTACGGAGTTTCTATTAAAAACCTAAGATTCTTGTATTAACCCCTTGTGCACTGTCTACTATACTAATATCCCCAGGTTTTTTCTTTTCCATAACATTCAGTTTATCAACAAGTTTTTAATAGGCACCTATTATGAGACAGCTCCTATGGCAGGTGCTCTTAGAATATAAGAACAAAAGGGAAATATTTCTGAAACTGATGTGGCTTAGAGTTTTGGTGAAGAGAGGTAAGTACAGGGATCAGTATGTGTGAAATATTGTGAGAAAGACAATACAGTTCACAGATCAGGAAAGCCCTGAAAGGAAAATGAAGGTAGGACTTAAAATGAGCCCTGAAAGAAAGTAGGAAAACTAAAAGGTAGGGTTGAGGAATGAGGAATGAGTATATTCGAGAGAAGAGGTCCAGTTAGTATAAAGATATGGAAGATGGAAGGTTCTGTGTGAAAAATAATGAGGCCAGTTTGATGAATTTGTTAATTGTACAGTAGACTGGAAAAGGTAGAATGGGACCAAGTGGTTAGATGCTTTATATGCCCAAATAGAGGGAACCACTGAATCTATGAGTAGGAGAGTCCCATAGTTAGGTATGGGCTTTAGGAAAATCACTAGCAATTGTGTGGAAGATGGTTTGGAATAGGGAGACACTTGAGTGAGGGGAATGTTGCAGTAGTCCAGGAAAGAGGTTAGGAAGAGCTGAACTCAGCCCTTAGAGCCATTTAAATGTGGCCATTCAAATTCAAAGAAATGGATATGTAAGAGAAATGTTGTAGACAAATGACTGGACATGTGGTTTGAATGAACATGTTGATTTGAGAATGACAGTACCCAATACTAGTAATAGGAAAATTTGGGAAGGGGGTGGGGTTTGTAAGAAAGATGATGGGTTCTCTTTTGCAAGTGTTGAGATTGAGACATCTATGAAACATGGAGTTCAAATGTCCAAAAGTTAGTTCAAAATAAAAGAATTAGAGATAAAGTGAGAGACCAGGGATATGTATCTCATGAAGTGTAAAATTTAATATGCCTCCTCTATCCAGAGCTTATATAGTTGGTATTTTTTTTAATCAAATTCAGACTGGACCACTGTTGTCTTGCCTTAAGGATCCATTTTTAATCTTCTTAAAATTTCATCATCTTCATGGTGTTAGTGGCTAGAGAGCTGGCTTTACAACCAGGACTACCTGGGTTCAAATCCTACCTCTGACACATATCGGTTGTGTGTTCCTGGGAAAATCATTTAAACTCTCATTGCTCAAGGTCACTATTTTAAGAGTGTAAGTTGCAGAAAAAGCACCAACTTTCATTGGTTGATGTAGTTTTCTTATCTGGGAGTTTCCTACAGTGATAAAAGGGCATGTCTAGTCCCTGTTGGTTCATCAGCTAACTTCTCAGCACCTGATTCTGTCATCTGACATGTTAGCTATACGCCATTTGCAAATTTTGGTAAGCGTACTGACTATGCCTCCATCCAAGTCACTTATAAAAATGTTCAGCAAAATAGGGCCATAGACCTTTTGTTTTCCATTAGAGATTTCAGGTTGGCATTGATCCCTTTATTGCTACTTGTTCCTGGTTGTTCAGCCATTTTGAGTTTATCTAATTGCATGTCTTTGGTGTTCTGGTCTATAGAATTCTTTTAGTTTAACAGTCTAGCACTCTTTCCAAAAACCAGCATGAAGTTAAACTAGCATGACTTGTTTATCTCCATTTTTAAAAAATAGTTTCTTCCTTCAAAGGTTAGTTCAGGAACCACCTCCTCCAACGTTTCTTCTGTGGCTGACAGTAGTCTTCCCTTCACATTTTGCTGAAGCACTTTGAATCTTGCCTTACCTGCATCCCATACTACTTATAGTGTATACGTTCTATCAGCCTTCCTGACTCTTCCTTCCTGATGACTGTAATTCCTGGGATCAAAAATCGTATCTTTTCCCCATATTTGTGTCACCAGAATCTCCTTGCACTTAGTGTGTATTTGATTGCCTGCTGAGCTACTATTGATTGAATCCTTGCTAGCCACAGCTTTAGCTCTATAAATGTTAACACAATATTCTTTTAATATTGATGGCTAAATATATATCCAGGAGTTAAAGTCAAGCTCCCTAGTCTATTCATTTACAGTGAAGGAACTAAGGCTCAAGAAGGCTTAGGTAACTGCTTTAGGTAGGCATTGCATTACAAAATCTCTAAGGTGCCTTCAAAATTTGAGACTTTTATGATTTTCTCACTTGTCTCAATTAATCACAGAGCTGGGGTTATATTGAACATCTTTTGCTTCCCATCTAGGACTCATATTGAAGAACATTTCTCATACTTTTGTCAGAAATCATTCCATAACTTTGAAACATGGTAATCATGGTTTTACTTTAGAGAATGGAGTGGTCTGCTGTGGATTTACTATATGGGTATGTTACATACGATGAATCATCTTTTGTGGGCAGCATCTCATTTCTTCTCTTGCAGAAACCTACTTGAATATCCTAGGGTGCTCTTCTGCAGATTTTTATCCTCTGTGTCCCTAGTTTTTAGAAACATGTTAATCAAGCTGCTGAAATGCTTTCAAATCTGGAGGAAAGGTAACATGCAAATAAATGCCTGTTGGTGGTTTGTTGTGGAAGTGAATTTGAACAAGAAGGCCTCCCAACAAAGGAAATCCAGATGGAGAAATAGCAGCTGATGAAGCCTATTAGAGCCCATTTTATTTTCTAGGGAGCAAAAGTAATTTTTCTTTATTATGAAAAAAAATTGATACTGTAGTGAAGCTACTTGATCTTAATTCAGGAAGTGAGGTAGCCAGTACAGGAAACAAAGTCCATCTTTGTCATATGACTTTAATCTTGAAGTCTTTGAGAACACAAGGCCTTCTGAGGAATCAATTAAGAAATTACTGCTGTTTTCCTCAGTGACTTGCTTTTCATGCTCTGAATTTAGCATAGCTTTTACTGAGGTTAATTTTTTTAATATTTTTCACCTTAAATCATTAGTTTTTTTCATGTAACTGTAAGACATTATGAAAAAAAAATCCAGGCAATTGAAACAGTCATTTTGCTTGCTCAGATATGTTGCCAACTTTTGCAGCATGGAATAGTCGTGTGAGGTGTGTTAGGAAGACCTTGGTTTCCAATTCCACCTGTAATGCTGGCAGATTCCTTTATGGGCTCAGCAAACTCTCTAGGTTTTGACTAATTAGTAGGAGTCAGGTTGATTGTCAGGGAAATTCCACACTAATTGCCTGGAAGCATTAGAAAGTACAATCCTTCTCCAATGGTTAAAATAAGAACTTATAAGAAATATTCATTTGTGTACAATTTTATGTGTTTAACATGCACATTATATTCATCTGGGCAAGATCATATGATTCAGGGCTATCTTCAACCATGAGACTTTCCTTTTGTAAAGTGGGGAAAATGTGTGTAGCACATTCCAGGTGCAGCCTGTGGAAGCAATTCTGGTGTGATTTTGGCTTTTTGTGTACTATAAAAATGCCTATCAACACTGATTAATTGGATCATTATACAAATAACCTTTCAGTCATAAACACCCATTGTGTAGCAGAAAGGCATATGTTTGTCAGACCCATTTGGGGAGCACTCGGGGCACAGAGGACCAATAAATTGGCCAGCATTGTCTTGCTACACAGCTGTCATAGCAGCTCTGATAGCAGGTGATAGTTCTGCAAGTGTATGTCAAATTTGCACTTATCTGTTTTGACATCTGTTGATGGAAGCACTCTTTTCCATTTAATCCAGACAATGACCTTGATATTCTTGGTGAGGAATAAAGGCCCACAATTGTTGTTTTAAGAAAGAAAGAAGTGTAGCTTGTGCCTCATAACGGTCACATCAAATTATCAGGCTACACCTGATGATACAGTGGGTGCTATCCCTGATGGTATTAAATCTCTTGGATTTATTGACTCGTTGGACCATACGCTTTCATTGAAATCCACAGAGATGATAGGCTATCAGCAACCATCTCAGAAAGACTCTGCTTGTACCCACAGGATAAAATCAGGAAGTTCTTTAGAACTAATTTCAAGAAGAGAAAATACATCAATGATGCTTACCTTCCTTCACCCCTTTCATCCCCTAAAGCTTATATGTCACTATCATGGTACTTCAGTGGATCCTTGATCTCACTGATGTGGGTGTTTCCTCTGCCATACAGATCGACTCTTCATATCCCATATGAATAACATCACATATTCATATGTGTTGTTCTTGCCTATGCCTTTCTATAACTACTTTGTAGATATCTATCTTGGAATATTTCCCCTAGTTCTTTCAGTGTGGTGAGGTGGAGGAGGAGGGGTCCCATTGTACCATTTGGGTTGTTCATGAGTTATCTCTCATTTTCACAACCTGACTGAAGGACTTCTTTTTCTAGAGCAACCATCAGGGTAGAATTGAAATAAAGAGACTGTTGTCCATTTTGTGTGGTGATAATATAGATTATCACCAAAAAAGGAGGTGGATTGATGTAGTGACTATAACTACTCAATAACTGTTGCCTTTTATTGTCAAACAGACCTTGATTGGCACTGAATAGACATTTGTGTGTGTGTGTGTGTGTGTGTGTGTGTGTGTATGTGTATGGGTGATTGCATTCAGTCTTCTCTAAGCTTTCTACTTTATGTAGTAAAAGGAGGAATACTACAGTAGAAAGAGGAATTTTACTAGGAAGGATACCTGGGTTCTCAACTTGACTGGGATACTAGCTCACTTTATATGTCTTTGAGTAAATCATCTGCTTTTCTAGGACTCATGATAGCATTCAATTTTATTGAAAAAATAATGCCCATTAGAAATCAGATTGACCCCCATTGTAATGACACTGAACTTAACAAAAGCAAATTTAAATCTTGTTCAAAATCACTGAACTTGTGGGTAATATCACAATCTGTAGAAAATTGACAATCAGTGTGGAATTTCCCTGACAACCAACCTGACTCCTATTAATAGTCAAAACCTAGAGAGTTTCCTGAGCCCATAAACTGTTAAGATATAAATACTGACCAAAATCCATAATCCTTTAAAAAAAAATCAGATCTTTAAAACTATAAAAACCAAAGCGATTCTGTCCATTAACTATTTGCAAATATAATTATCCATCTGAAGACATAGTAGTATTTTCTAAATACTGGTATAAGTCTCTTCTAATTTATAGTTGCTTTGTGTGATTCTGTTGATTATAGGTTGTGTTAGTACTGACAGAGTAGGTGTTGCAATTCACACCATCAAACAAACTGCAACCTGTGAATGCTGGTTGTGTCTATTTCCATCTTTTAAAATATTCGTTCCTACCACTTTTATTGTCATCAATGATTCTCTTAACATAAATATTTTTGTCATTGTAATTGTGAGAGAACAAAAGAAATTCACATACATACATCTCCATTTCAGTTGTTCCTTTGACAGAAGCGGGCTTTTATTCCATCTCCAATGGGCTATCAGCTCAAATATATAACTGGCTGTATTATAATAGTACACAATCCAATGTGTGTGGGGGGGGGGGGGGGGGGGAGGATAGAGAGAGAAGGTTTCAATCTTTTATTTGAGTAATGTGAATCTAAAAGATCTGTTTTTAACAATGTTCCAAATATCTCTTTTTTTTTTTATCAAAACACTTTTAATCAGATGTCATGCATAAAAAAGCCTGAGTAGGAATATCAGCTTGTTAGTTACAGAAGGGTGATTATGCCATCTATTCAGCAGCCTAGAGATGTGGAATTCCAATATCTAGTGAGTTTAAACATACAGAGTTAATTTCAGGAAGGTTTTGCCAGAACTTGCTTCTGATTTATAAGTAATCTTGAAACATGCACTTTTCAGCTACATGACTCAGAAGTAGTTAATTTGAAAAGGGAAAAGGTAGTTTTGTTTGAGGGTGGAAGGTATTATTTAAATCACTAGAAGTGCTCTGATGTGGTAGGTTTGACTCTGTCTGTTATTCACGAATATAGGCTCTTTTAAAAAATGCTGCCTACTTAGATTTCATATTTTGAACCCAGTTAACTCGTGGTGGAGTCTGTAGTGATTTTTTAAAAACCTGTGAGAATGAAAATCTGACTTTTATATTGATATTTAAATGGGAAAATTAGCTTTCAAGGTAACAAAACAGAGTTTGCAAATCATAACATTGCAATCCAAATTTCTTTTCTCTCAATCATTTCTGTTTTAAAGTGTACTTTAGTTATCATTGTGGCACATCCATTAAAGTCCTGCTTCCGTGTCTCATCATAATGCAGAATAAATACTCGTATGGATTCTATAAAGCTGAAAAGACTTCAGTTAAAGTCTTGTGAAAAGGTGGTATCTGCTGTGTGAAGATCAACCAAACTAAGTACAGAGGAGCTTATCCCAAGCATTTGGCCACTCACCATATGATGAATCCTTTGGCCTCAGTGGCCCTTAACGCAACTAAAAATACATAATGGCTCCCAGTCCTATACTTCCCCTTCTACTTTGACAGTAACCATGTCAGAGTGATGGGAAAGTGAAGAAGCAGGCTCTATGAACCACAAAGTAATTTAGATCATCTACAAACATTACTTTAGTTATTGATAGTTTCAAGAGAAGGCCTTACTAGTGGAAGCAATGTGGAATGATATAATGCCAAGGAAGGATAGCAGATTGACACCTGAGGGGTGTCTTGGTATCTCCAAAATAGAAAGTTCAGGGAAGGACTCTGGCACATTGGATAGATGGCAAGTCTTTCTAGGGAAAATCTATTGAAGATGATAGACAGTGTGGCACAGGATGAGTTGGCTTAGAGAGATTGTATTATTCCTTGGGGGGAGTGTCCACATTTATGAGAACATGGAGCTGTCGATATATCATTAAACATATTCCACAATAGACAAGGATTTTAATTCTGACTGTGATGATGTATTTTGTATTTTTCATACAATAGCTCCCATTTAGAGTAGATATTTAAGCTTCATAAAGTACTTCCTACAGTCTTGTGACCTATGGAATGCAAGTATGGTTATTGACATTGGATGCAATGAGAGCTGAGAGGTCAGGTGTTTTGTTCAGGGCAGGTGTGCTGACTGCAAATCCAACACACTTTCTACTGCAAGTGCCTCTCATGACTCCAGGAACTATTTATTCCTCATCAATAGGGGATATGAATTCTCATAATGGGAATAGATTTTTGTAGTGATTCATTTATATTCTCTGATATTTTCTCAATAGTAGTGATGACGATATTTTCCAGAACTAGATTCAAGATGTGATCAATCCATTTTAGTAACCTGTCAGGGTTGTGTGGGTTTTTATGTTAGTGACAATGGTAGACAATTGGTTTATACAATTGGTTTAGACAATTGGTCTTTTCATGTAGAAATGTCACTTGTGATCATCAGCACCATCAGGCCTCCTGCACTTGGTGGTCAGCGCCATATGTGTATATATACTAAATGCATGACTGTTGGGGCACACAACATAGATTAGTTCCTCTGCTTTTTAAAGAATCATCAGTCTGTTTCTCCAACTTGTGACCTTCCACGTTTTATTGCTCCCAGATGTATTTTCACTTTTATTGTAATACTGTATTTATTGATTTATTTTCCATTTATAGAAATGTTGGAACTTTAGGACATTTCTAGGATTTATGGGGGCAACATGGTAGAATTATATGGTTAGCATGTCAGTAGCATGGAACTTTCAAGATGAATAGAGCATTTCACAGTGCGAAAGCTTTCTCCCATGAAGAGCTAGAACCCAGGGCTGTGATTTCATCCATTCAGTGCTTTAAAACCAAGTGTCTGCTACCATGGAGAAGTGGACATCCATGGCTGTTGCCCCTGCTTCCTCTGTTGCTTCCACTTCCTAAAAGAATTAGCCAGGTGTACCATTGTCTTCTAAGCCAGTAGGTTCTGTGTAGTTATGAGATCTGATTGTTCTTAGACCATCTGAATGACTAATTCTGGCTGCTCTTTCTTCTATGTGAAATGAAGAAAAAGAAGTAATACATTTGGTACATCTCAGAAAAATAGCCATCGTGTATTTCTGGATTCAGAAGACATGGAAGCAGTGTACTTAGAAGATGTGCAGTAATAACTGAAGATTTCATGCATAACACTGCTTCTTGACTATTCCTCACATTGCATTTATGGGTTTATAAATAATCAGGTCCCCAGGGGGTGATGCTTTAGGCTCAAGAGGGCATCCTGTTGGTAGCTACTCCTACTTCTCTGGCCCACAGGCTCCTACCACTGTACTTCTCATGAACAATCATCTAGTGGACATTATTACTAGATTCTAGCAAAATTATTTTTGATGGCATAATATTTCATTTAGATGGCATAGTAAAAGACAAATAAAACATTATATAGAAAACATTTGCTCCATGACTCTGGGAAACACTCTCCCCAAAATCCACATATAGTATCCATGGGAACATTGCAGTCAGTCTTAAAGTACAAAGGTAGTTATGCACTAACACAGGGAACATGTGGCCAAGGCAACTCTGGAAACTCTAAGACCTTGAAAGTTTCTCTAGAAAATCACAAACATTACACTGTGTCTGTTGTACTAGTTGTCCAGCTGGGTTTATAGGGTCTATCTTCTCTTGAGTCTATTAAAGGCTTGCTTTGATGCTGCTTTTTTCTCAGGTATCACTAATCCCTTCACTGTGCCTTGAACTCTCTTAAACTGACTCTCCAACTGCTAGATGGGCTATCTTCTTCTGGAAAGCTTTCTTTGCTAGATGTCATGGCTGATTAGGGAGGAGGAGGGTGGTAAGTGGCTTTAGGGTGGATAGAAATGTCGTTTTCATCCCAGAAGAACTCTAAAGGGATAGTTTTGTTTTTCATTCACTATTGGCCCCTAGGTATGGAATGTCTTGAACCCAGCTATTGAAATGTCTTTTAAGAATCACACAAGGATGTGATTTTCTCAGTTGATAGGGTTACCCATTCTGACTCAGTCAGAGAAGAGTTCATTGTGTGTAAAGAGATTTGGATGGTTTAAACACATTGTTATACATTAGCATCTTGTCATCTCCTACTCTATCCTGTGACCCCATTAGCTTGAAGATAGGAGGAAAATCTCACCTTACATAAGTATAAAGGACATTAGTAAGCAGTGTCTGGTATGTGATTTAGATTATTTATTGCCATAAATTGACCTTTGACACGACTTCTAAGTAAACAAATCCTGGAAAATGAGGAATGGACCTATAGAGGCATACCAATAAAGATTTCCTGGCAAAATGAATATTTACGCTTTATGATGTAGGCTTAGATTTTAAAACTTAGAAAGTGAAATGCAGTAAAACTATAAAATTTGATCACTTAAGGGAACTGGAATGGGCAAATTTTTGCAAAAAGGGGAGGGGAGGGATTAAAAATGTAAAAATTGAGTTCAATTCAAAAGTGAAGCTACATGAATTTGACAAGTAAGGAACCCAAGGAAAATGGGTTCAGGTCCCTGAGTTTCAACAGTCATATAAAAATTCACCAGTATACTCTATTAGTTATGCTAATGAAGGTATGGGATGATCCTGATAAAAAGAAATCAATGCTCAAATGAACAGAAAGACTCTTTAGGACACAGAACCACACAACACACATTCCAGCATATGCCAACAACATCAGTTTCCTCTCCAGAACAGGAGGAAATGGCCCAAATACAGAAAGGCACCTAGAGAAAAGGGAACCAGACTTGGCAGCTGAGAGTCACTCAAGGACAGCAAGAGTCAGGGAATGAGCGCTAGCTCTCAGACAATCCTAATTTTTTCGAGGTTGGACTCATTGAAAATCAGTTATTGTGCATTCTCCTTCCCATCTTTTTGCTTATATTTCTTGTCTCTTCTTTTTCATCTCCCCCCACCCCCCGCCCTTCTTCTGTTGGGGAGATTTTTTTATAGAAAAGCTCACAAGGTTTAAGAATTGTTTCGTACAATCTGGTCTCAGACACTTAACACATACTAGCCATGTGACCTTGGGCAAATCACTTAACTACAATTACCCTGCCCTCCTAAAAGGAAAAAAAAAATATTTGGTTGGGAATCTCCTTAAATGAAAAAAAACATAAAAAGAAATCATTGCTAAAATTATTGATGACACCTCTGTTTTTGAGTGTGTCAGGCCTGGCTAGAAACAGGGATGTTAACTGGGAGGTCTGATGGGAGATTGGAGGCAGTATAAACTGGTGGCTAGAGTGCTAGATTTTGAGCCTGGGAGAGGAATTCATATCCCACTTCTATAACTTTTTGATTTTCATTTAAGTCATGACTGATTCTTTGTGACCCCATTTGGAGTTTTCTTGGCAAAGATACTGGAATGATTTCCTGTTGCCTTCTCCAGCTCATTTTACAGACAAGGAAACAGAGGCAAACAGGGTTAAGTGACTTGCCCATGGTCACATAGCTAGTAAATGTCTAAGGCTGTATTTGAACTAAAGTCTTCTTGATTTCAAACCCAGTGCTCTATCCATTGCACCCTCTATGGTATGTGACCCTGGACAAGTCACATAAACTCTTTGAGCCTTTATTTTCTCTTCTGTAAATTAGGGATAATAATATATCTTATAGGGTTATTGGTTATGAGGATCAAATGAGATAATATATATCATGAAGCTAGCAAGATTTAGGCACTATATAAATGTCACGAATAAATATTAAATAACCACAGTACCATCATATATACAGTGTATATGGAGAATGGAAAACAGATGTTATTTAGTTTATACCAGTAGCAGTTTATATGGTATGGAAAAACCAAAGACATTGCATCTTCCAGAGTGCTTAGGCATCGAAAAGAATTTAGCTTGTTACATGTGACTGAAAAGAGAATCCTGATCCTTATGACTAATCATTTATATAATACTTTGCATTTACATACCACTTCGTAATTTTCAAAGCCCTTTCACATGCATTATCTCTTTTGATCTTCATAGCTTTATGAGATAGGCAGAGAGTCAGCATGTGTGGTATACACACACACACACAATTCTTAGGCTCCTGATGGCAGCTACTCCTTCTATTATAATAGCCCATGAGCTCCCTACAAGTATGCTTCCCATAAACAATCATATGGTAGGGATGATTAGCTCCTAACAAAAGATAGGATTTATCTGTATATTAGAAAGCAAACTCAACTTGGTTTGGAATAGGGAGACGGCAAACAGTGGTGGAATGAGCAGTGACTGGAGTCAGAAAAACATGGGTTCCAACCTTGCTTCTTCTGATGCTTACTCCTCAAGTGACCTTGGGTGAAATTACTTCTTCCTGGTCCTTGATTTCCTCATCTTCAGGGAATGAGGGAATTTGATTAGATGACCTCCGAGATCCCTTACAGCTCTAAAGCTGTAAACCTTTGAATCTCAACTGTGTGACTATGGGCACCTCACTCAAACCTAATAGCAGTTACTGTTTTAAGGTGTACCAGGCTTTCAGCCATTCTCTAGAATCATGAGTACATGTATGATTCATTAAACAACATTGCCTGACCTCTTCACCCTAACTTTAACATTAACCTAGTCAGAACATAGAAATTTTGAAAGTTCTTTATTTGTGCTATCATTACTCTTCCTCTGAAGATATTTTAGACTTGGGGGTGGCTAGGTGGTGCAGTGAGTAGAGTGCCGGCCTCTGAGTCAGGAGGACCTAGGTTTGATCTGGCCTCCGACACTTAACACACACACACACACACACACACACACAAAATCTAGCCATGTAATCTTGGGCAAGTTACTTAACCCCAATTGCCCTCCAAAAAAGGCAAAAAAAAAAAAAGATATTTTAGACTATTCCCAAGGAGAAAGTGTAAAATGGCTTATATAATGTCCCCAAAAGGCACCGAACAAGGTATGGAGAATCTTAAGAGGTAAGAGAGAACTCCCTAAGCCATTAAAACCTTTCATGTCAAAGAGTAATTGAAAATACATTTTTGTGAGTTGTTGATTGCATGTGGATTATATATCTGTATATTCCATTCAGGAACAAAATCATGTATTCAGTTTCAAATTTTTAATGGAAGTATTCTGTGATTTTCTGTATTTTGTTCCTATAATGAGTATGAATGTCTGATTCCATTTCTAAATCAAGAAATATATAGTAGCATTTTTTTAAAGCACTTAATCAAGAGTGTATTGGCATGTAGTTCAAAAAGGGAAGACATTCTCAGCCTACGTTTTTTAGGAGTGTGGAAAAACCTACCCTTGAATGGTGAGGGTCACATACCAGCTAACAAAAAACAGCATGTGTGTGGGGTAGGAGAGAGTGGGGCCGGGAGGGGTGTTGGTGGCAGCAACATTGAAAGTGTTATTAAAGAAGGAGTACATTTCTGTGGTAGAGTAAATAAGACTGACAGATAGTCATTATAAAGTGCATCTAAACATAAAAGAATAAAGGTTAAATGTTAATTAAAGCTGGCTGCTTCTTTACTCCAATCTTTATCCTAGAGGGCTGCGAATTGTGAAGGCAGCTGGAGCCTTGCTAAGTTTGCTCAGTCTGATGGTGTATCAGAGTCTGAATCCCATTTCTAGTCACAGATGCAATTGAAGTTCATTTTCCCCAAGATTAGGATATTAGAGTGAACATTTGAATGGAGATATAATACTTTTGAAAAGTGTCTTTCTTAGTAACTGTAGTTCATCTTGAGTTAGGTAATTAAAAAAAATCTTTTGACTTAGTTCTGTTCAATGAATCCAGAGATGGTTAAGGGATACTTCTTCATATTTGCCACAATCTCAGGACTTGAATGCCAAGTGATTTCATTATCGTGAGTATTCTCAACTAACACATTAAAATCCCTGCATACCTGGGAAGGAGGTCTTCTGTTGAGGTACTTTAGTATAACTGAAATAGAACTTTACATGGAATCAGATTGGAATCCTGCCTATGGTACTTACTATCTATATGATTATGGTTATAGCAAACTCAGGGCCTTGATTTTCTCTGCTGCAAAATGGCAATAATAAATAAGACACTACTTGCCTTACAGTACTGCAGTTTTGAAAGTACTTTGCAAACCTTGAGGTATAAAAATGTGAGTTGATAGTCGTAATGAGTTGACCCGACCTGAAAAATCCATTGTCCTGAGGGCAAACTGGTGATATTGCTTCTCTAGACTAAACCAGAGGTTGGTCGTCATACTACAAATGTATGGTTGATTTTTATGTCCTTAAATGGAGTCATGAAGCATTAGATGTGATTGAAACTAATGAACAAAAAAAACTCAGAACCTCTCTTGTTTTATAACTAGTGTAACTTGTGCTATGTTGGCATAGTCTTAATAATCACAATGCCATGAATATGCATCAGAGGAGGATCTTAGAGGAACAACCACGAGAAAGCCAAAAATTAGTCAGGCAGCATCTTCTCACTCGGTTTTATGGTACTACATTATAGGTGTACATTTATGTTTCTACAAGACAACTGGCTATTTTTGTAACATACTTTGCATTTTTCTTAAGCTCTTTTACATGCAAAATGCTTTGTAAACTTTGAATCATTATGTACATGTGCTATGATATGCATGTGCAATATGGTGTAGTTGATAAGAGAGCTATTCTTAAGAGTAAGGAAGATCCTGTAAGTAAGAGTAAGTAAGGTGGCCTGCTGATACATATGGGCTGTATGATCTTGGGTAAATTGCTTAACCTCTCAGTTCCCTAGACAACTGTCTAAGACAATTCCTCCATGCCTTAAATAGATCATTTTAATGAACTGCTTTGGCTAAAAGAAAAAATTTATCACCTGGTGGGCACCGTCTTGCTAATGAGCCTTTCCATATTTAACTAGGTTTCTCCTCAAATGAGAGTAGTCATTGATAGTTGGGATTTTTTCACTAGAAGGCCCCTATACTATTGCAATCACAGGTCTGGTCTGTAAAAATTACATATAAGTTATTATTTGATCCACACAGTAATGCTGTGAGATAGACAGGTATAGCTAGAATTCTACAACTCCCCAGCTCCCTCATTCTCCCCACAGTCCCCAGATAAGAAGCGAATATAGTCACTTACTCTTCCATATCAGAGGGGGACACCATCTTCCACTAAGCATGAGAGATGATAGGTTTCCTTCTCATTAGAGATCTTTTAGCAAAACTGAATGACTGCTTATCTGGAATGTTGGAGAGGGAATTTTAATTCAGGTATAGATTGGATGAGATGGTCCTTATCTGAGATCTCTTCCAAATTTTATATTCTGTGACTTTTTTTGGTCAGCACAGCTAAATTCAGATCCACCTTTTGTCTTCCTCCTCCAGTCATTTTAGAGATTAGGGAGTCAAGACTAAGGTAGGTAAAATGACTTGTCCTGAATATTACAACTAGGCAAGTTCCAGAACCAGGAATTGATTCCAAACTCCCATGATCTATTTTAATTGATAACTATGCTTGGTGGTAATCTCTTTGGCATTTGTCACCCACCCCCCACTTTTTTGTAGTCCTACTTTTATGAAAAACAATTTCTATATGTTCTTGATTTCTTGATTGTAATCTGTTATTAAAGGATAACACATTTTAGTAAATATATTCATCACCAATGTTTGGGGGGGGGATTGTATTGGTTAGTTGAATATCAAGGCTAATTGAAGAGTACATCTATGGTGCATCTAGATGGCCAATATTCCAAGACTTAGAACTTAACAGAATGCACTTAGTATTCAAACTATGATGAACAATCTGTCATTTCCTTGATGATTCAGAAGGTACTTTAAGGTGCCACAGTCTCTGAGGATCATCATCATTAACACTGAATATGGTTGTATTGAAACAAGTTCTTGTTAAATGTATTTTCTAATTATTTGGCTTCTGGATAAATCATAGGTTGCATTTTCCATGGTTTATATATTCAGGCTAAAAAGTTCAGAGTTAGGTTTTTTTATCACTTAGGACAGTCCAATAAAACAGGTAGGATGGGGGATGGAGAGGTATGGATGAGGGGAAGAAATTATTCATTTAGTATCACTATTTGATATACATGAATGACAGATTCTTTGTGCATTATTTCCTTGAGAATTCATGTGAACAAAATTAGGGCTTCTGAAAAATTATAAAAACTTTAAATGGAAAAGATGTTTTAAGCTCAATTCAGGATGATTCCTATAACACAGTATATAGCACTTTGACTAATAATAAATATTTCAGACAGTTCAATACTCACTTCCCTTAAGGTGCAGATAAATGAAGATAATTTTAATCTGGTGGGACCATTCTTGTATCTGTAACATCAGCTTCTCTAAGAACATTTTGTATTAATACTCAAGGTCATAAAGTCCACTGGCCCTCATTAGTCTATTTTAGAAGGCTTCCCATTCATTTCTTTAGAGTTAAAAAGCATTTTCCTCTCTCTTCTTTTCCATAATAGTAAAAAAAAGTTTGTATATTTTTTTTTACCATTTAAAACTGACTTAAGTTCTGAGAATCAAGAACCAAGTATATTTGCCTTTAATCTTACAACCAATTTCAAGGCATCACTGATGTTACCTTTAAAAAAAATAAAATAGAAAGACTGACTTTTTTTTCTCTTTTCTATTATACCCACAAATAGGGAAAAAGAGCCCTTTTGTCATTCTTTTATCTCACACCCACATTTACTTTCTTCATTTGGCATAGTATAGTATGGTTTTTCAGTTTAGTTTTGGGTACAGTTGTATGTGTGGGAAGTGTTTTGCCCTCATGCTTTATGTCCCAAATGTCCCTTACTATATCAGTTAGTGCCTTAGATGATATTGTATGAAATACATTTTTTTTCTTTTTAAAGGAAACATTCATTTTATAGTCAACATTATAGTTTAACATTTGGGTGTTTTTTAGAAAATGAACCCAGAATAAGATCCTAAGTGTACTTAGTCTAAAATATTGTTGAGATAGCATTAAAGACTAGATTAATTGTGTCACATAGAGCTTTAGGAAAGTGGACATCTTCATCTACTAGATGTGTAAATTTTTGTCAACTGTTATTCACAGAATAGAATTAATTTGCTAGTTCAGTTTATTTTTTCCAACCTCAATAGAGTATGATTCTTTTTGTTGATTAAAAATAAAACAATGAAATTGTAGATAATGGTGAATATGCTTCTCACATTTTGGCAGGAGCCAGGAATTCTAATTAAAGTGAGCTATGTAACTCTGAAAATAAACAAAGGTTCCATCCTTCAGGCTAAATTATGTTATGAGATTCAATGAACAATAAGATATCCAAGTTAAGGGTGAACCAAACTTTGTCTCAGAGTTGGATGAAAATGATATAACCAAAATGTAAGTAGTGGGTTTTTTGCATAAGAATTTTAAAAAGGAACATAGAATGTTTTTTTAAATATACTCATATCTTGTCAAATGTGATGGTTTATTAACTGCCTTCTGTGTGCAAGGTATTCTACTAGATTCTGTAGAGAAACAGCTAAAAGTCCTTAGCTGTAAAAGTTTACATTTTACTGGGGTGGGGGAGGGTAATAAATAAAATGGTTAACTATATATATAGTATGTATGTATGTGTATATGTATATATGTATGTGTTATCTCTCTCTCTCTCTCTCTCTCTCTCTAATGTGTGGAGGAAGAAACCACTAATGACTATAGGGATCAAGAAAATCCCTTACAATGGAGGTTAAGTTTTTTATATCACAGATCCCTTTGGCAATCTGGTGAAAACTATAGACCTCATCTCACAAAAATGTTTTTAAAATTAAATACAGAGAATTAAAGAGGAAAGTGATTATACTTAAATCCAGTTCATAAGATTATATAAAACATATGCAATTATATATTATATAATATACATATAACAGTGATATATACAATATGTAATTATGTATTATGATGATATATAATATATAATTATATTAAAAATCCAGTGTATAAAATTATATAACTATATCTCACACATACATGTATGTATATGTGTATACATGTGTATACACATATACATATATAACAGACATATATGTATATGTGTACATATGTATTTCATACATCCTTAGTTGCATATCCTTAGCCTCTCGATTTGGGATAATAGCTGGGCCTTGAAGGAACGTAAGGATTCTGAGTGGCAGAGATAAGGAGAGGAGTGTTTTCCAGGGGTAGAGCACATCTTGTGCTAAAGCATGGATATGGGAGATCAATGCCAAGTTTGGGGTGGAGAAGTCCACCAGTTTGGTTCAAATCAAGAATGCATGAAGGGCAGAAGGTGTAATAAGCATAGAAAGGGAGGCTAAAAGCAAATTGTGAAAGACTTTACATAGCAAGCTAAGGAGTTTGTATTCATATATTATTTCATTTACTTACTTTTTGAAAAAAATTCCAGTGAGACATTTCAGATGTGTTCACTGACATCTTCTGGATGCTAACTCAGATTCATCACATTTATTTCCCACTTCAGAAGTTGGTTACTTTAGTCCCAAAATTGGCATCTGTGAAATATTCTGCAAGAGTGTAAGCTTGAATATACTTTGCACCACATACTTAGTTGGTCTATAAAGAAATTCTTTTGGAGTGTTTTGAGACATCTGAAAAGCAATTTTCTACATGCTTTTAACTGAACATACTGTTACCTAATGGGCAGCAGCACCATATGAAACAGTCTAAGTTTTATTTTATTCTCTGCTCTTCTTTCCTGTTTTGCTTGTAGCCCCTTGTAAGTTAAACACACTGCAGTTCCATCTGCTCTAAACCATTGCTGATTTTCATTTCTTTTCACAGGGATATTTTTTAAGTGACTTTATGGAACAGATGTTTGCATATAAGCACCCTTCTCCCTTTTCCTGATGCCTTTTCACATAGATGGGGAAAAATGCATTGCTGCTGTCCGTGGTGAATTTTGTGGCTCTCTTTTGTTTCGGATTGTTGCACAGTAATGCATGATAATGTGGCAACTGCAGTCATCCAGGAAGTTCCCTTGGTTTTCCTTTATTCAATAACTATATCACAGCTGGTGCTGCCAACATTCAAATTGCATTAGTTCTTGCTAATTCTCCTTATGATCTGTAGGCCAAAAAACAGAGGGGGGGGGAATTCAACTGTAAACATCAAACCCACCTAACTCTCTCAGAGACTGGCAATATTAATTCATATCATAGTAGAAAGAACACTGGGCTTCTGTTCTGAGTCTGATTCTGCCACTCACTAGTTGTAGGATGTTGACTAATAAGTCCCTTCCCTTGTTTGATACTCAATTTGTTCATCTATAAAATGAGGGGTTTTGCTTTAAGTCAGCTTTTCTGACTCTATGGTATTGTTCTGTGAGGCTGTCTGTGGGATTCTAAATGATCTCTACATATATAAATGCTACAAAGTTTGCAAAGAACTTTAGCTTCACTATCAAATTTGATGCCCTCAGTAGTCTGGTCAAGTTAAGTACTTATTGTTATTAACCTCATATTAAAAAGAAGGAAATGCAGGCTCAGACAAGTTGAGGGACTTGTCTAGAATCTTGCAAAGGAAGGATATGAAGTCAGCCTCTCTTGATTGACTGCTGGTCTAAAGTTCTTTCCACTATCCCAAGCTGCCTCCCATGATAATCTTGATCAAAAATTCATAAACTGACACACATTACAGTATACTTGTAGCACAGGTAATTTCAATATAAAACTCTTCTAACTTCCCTGTGGATCCAAATAAATCATATCAGTTCTGTCATGAATTTGCAAATGTTACAAAACTTAGCTATAACATGGAGCATTATTTCCCAAAGAAGAAAACCCACAGCTCTTGAATGGGATATGGCAAAATTTTATGACCAGAAACTGTGCTTTGAACAGTATTTCTTGCTAACAAAATTTTCCCTGTTCCACCAATAGGACCAAGTATTTTCCCCTTGGCTTTCCTGTTTACTTCTCCTTGTTCAGTTCTAAAGAAAGGAGAGATGTGTTAATATCTCTTTTTTGATATTTGGATTTTTTTTTGTTATTTAAATCCAGCCACTTCCCAGTTCTAGGCCTCAGTTTCCTAGTCTGTAAAATAAAAGGGTGTGACTAAATCACCCCTAATGTTCAACTTTATGATCATTCCTCAGAGAGATATTTAAATATACAGTGTGGAAAACTCAATTTAAACATTTTTCCCCTTTCACAAAAGATATTCCTGCTCTTGCTAAACCTTGACATATTCTTCACAGTTCTGAGATAGCTGGAGTTTTCATTTTTGGAAAGTACACATCTTACGTTTTAAAGCATTGGTTTATTTATGCCCTTTTTTTCCCCCTGCTTGGTGTCATAGGTATACCAGAAAGCTGAGTTAGTTGTTTTGTTTTCCAGGGCTAGCAGAAACACATACTTGGGAAACCCTTGGAAAGCAAAGAACCTTCCAGTTAATAGGTAATGGTGAGGGAGGGGGAGCTTGCAGACCATTCTTTTGGCTATGCTAGGAGGATATGGCCCCATTTGCCTTATTTTTCTCAGCTAAAATAGCAGGGTCATATTTACCTTAAGGTCAAATTTCCTTAATAACAAACTCATGTACTTAGTGTGACCAAAATCTAATTTTACATTTTAAACTCTTAGTTTTGTATTTTCATGCATCTACACAATAAAATAGACATTTCAGTTAGATTTTCATGAGAGGTATAAAAATCTGAGCAATACAATTAACTTTGCCTTTGCCTTCTCTGTGTATGTAGGTGGTCTAAGGAATAAAATATATATATATATATGTATATATTCTGCTTCCTTACACCCCCACCCCCTCCTTTCTCAATCCTGAATGAATTAGTCAAAATACTGCCCATCAGTAGAAGAAACTATTGGTGTACAAACCTAGTTTACCCCAGGTCTTACATATGCTCTAAAGAATTCAGGTATTTTAAATTTAGATGTTTAACTCTACTTGTATAACTTCTTTTAAAACTTCACAGACAAAAAACATTTCTTGAATGACATGCCCTGCAGTCATGTTATGGTTGGCCTTATGGAGGGTCGTTGCTAGAGAACCAAGTCATAGCCAACTCTGCCTCTTAGTTAATTAAACCTGGCACTGATTATTGAAGCTATTGACTAGAATGAGGAAATGGATATGGGTTAATAAAAGGTCATTCACTGTCATCTGTTTCGGGGAAGTTTCCTTGAGAATATTTTCAGTAAAATATAAACACAGTAGAGTATAAGCTCCTTGAGGGCAGGAATTAGTTTTCTCTTTTTATCTTTGTATTTCTTAGTACCTAGAACTATATCTTCCCTTGTGAGTGCTTAATATATGGTTATTAACTTGTAGTTGGATAGATATTATCAAATATTCTATAAAAAAAGTTATCCCTGATTTCATGAAAACAATATCGAACTTTAATTTATTAGTTCAGAACTTCACGGAGGGTTGGAAGTAGCAAGGGTTCTAGAGTTAAGAATCAGTAAGATACAGCATCCTGATAGCCCAAAGAGGTCTCATTTTCAGAAATATTTCAGAAGTGTGTGTGGTTCTGTAAATCACAGCCCTTCTGCAGAACAGGTACACAAACTACATTAACTTGTGAGGGCATAGTTCAACCCATTATAATGATGATGATACAATAATAATATCTAGGTTTGTCAGATCTTCACACCAATCTTATGAGGTAGGTGCTATTATCACCCTCATTTTAAAAGATAGAAAACTAAGGCTGAGTTCCCAACCAATAGAATTGATGTAAGGGCTATTTTCATTGGTTTCTTCCATAGAGGAATTATGACACACATCCCCAACTAACCTTCAAAAGGGGAAAAAAAGCACAGGAAAATTCCCATACTCCTGAAATTTGGAAAAAAAGACCCAGCACATATCCAGAATTTTGAAATATAGTGTAAATGATTTTATAAAACATTTACATACTCTGTCCAACATTACATCTCTATCTACTCTGTCACTTTGTTCCTGCTACATGGAGAAACAGATAAATACTGAACTTAGAGTTGGAAAAGACCTGAGTTTAAATCCTACCTCAAATACTACCTTTGTAACCCTGAGAAAGTCACTTAGCTATTGTTGTTATTATTATTCATAGGAGGAAACTGAAGCCTGTTGGCCAATTTCCTGGTGAATAAAGAGCTTTAAACAGGGACAGCTAGGTGGTGCAGTGAATAGAGCACTGGCCCTGGAGTCAGGAGGACCTGAGTTCAAATTCGGCCTCAAACCCTTAACACAAAATTAGCCATGTGACCTTGGGCAAGTCACTTAACCCAAACTGCCCTGCCTTCCCCCTCCAAAAAAAAGAGCTTTAAACAAATAGTATCTTTATAAATTCTTTGTGAAATAATTTATACACTATTTCTCAAGGTAACTTATTTAAATTTGAAAAAAAATTTCAGTAGTACTGGAATTCTACTCAGTTTTTTTTTTTTGTGTATTCTTCTTGGTGAAGGTTAGAAGGAGGAGTTTCAGTTCTTCTGTGGAGAGAACAAGTGAAAATAACCCTTGCAGTGTTTCCATTGGTTGGTTATCATTTGTAATTGGACTGGTGATTAACCTCACTTTATAAATGTCTCTGTCAGCCATTAGAAGTGACATATTAATGTTTGAGTAAGCTCCTGACCTGTCAAAGATTCAAAGTGGAGTCCAAAAAGTGACAACATTTATTTTCATTTTCTATGTACTGCATGTACTCTATCTTGTGTTTAGAGGTTAAATCATTTTCCCTATGGATGACTTACCATTTAATTTTGGTCAACCAATTTGTGGTTATATTTTCCTCTCTTTAAAATGGAGATGATTCCTATCCTATTGAAAAGATGTAGGAATTTTTGAGGTAGAAGACCTAGGAAAAAGTGATGCATGTTTTATTCATTTCCAATTTACAAGCAGTTTTCTTTTTTTTTTGGGGGGGGGGATGCCTAATACATCTCAAGTACTGTGCTAAGCCCTGGACATACATAGACAAAAAATGAAACATCCCCTTTCCTCAAGGAGTTTATGACTTCTTTGGAAGTGCAGAGCTATGGGGAGCAGCATATGCCAGACCAAAAGAGTTTGCTTTTTATTCTTGGAAAAAGGTGCCATATAAAAAGTAACTATAAGTATAGATGTTCCCACAACAGAACCTAAATATTCAGTCAAGTAGTGTTGATTTTATATTTTCTAAATACAAACCAATTTTAATGGTCAGAGTCACATAGAATTTTTTTCTCTGAGAATCTCTCCTAACACAATTGGGACTATCACTAACACCAAATACAGACCTTATGTAGGGGGAATTAGACTTTGGAGAAGGCTTTTGGAGAAATGAGGGCGTCTCCCACAAAGCAGATTTAAAAGACATTTTCTGTTTCTAACCTCTCCAAAGATTCTGTTCTCCTCCCACAAGGAAACCAAACCAAACCAAATGACCAACAAACAAAAATACCTGTTGTGAGTAAATTTATCTAGGACAGAGAAATGTCAGGCTTTAAAGATAAGCTTAATATTTTGATTGGGCCTCTTTCCCCCACTAATAGATTTTATATTTGAAAACAATTTCAGCAAACACTGATAATTTGAATGAAAGCTCAGATCCTTTGAATGATAAGAAATATAGCCTGGGTAGGTGTTTGTCCTGGCTCTCATCCAGAACAAAAATCATAACATTTCCTTTGCTGACTCTGAAGAAAATATTCTTAGGCTAGGTTCAAGAATAACATCTTATGTGAACCAAAAGGTATTTGACTAATTTTTTCCATCAATGCTTTTTGGCTACTCATAAAACACTTTTTGGTTGTTAATTTAATTTTCTTAAATTAATTTTGAATGTAGAATAACAGATGTGATCAAGCACAGGCTGTTTTCAATAAGTCCTGCTATTAAAAAAATCTGCCTCGTTTTAGCACAATGAAACCTATTTACAATAGTCAATGAGTGAATTGGGTTAGTTTACTTTTCAGAAGTTGTCAAATAGCAACTTTAAAATGTGTATGACATTTGGGTTGGGGGTGGGGGTGGAGAAGAGATTTAAAAACAAAAAGAAAACAGCCTACTAGGATTTCCAGCTAGGAAAATACTGCTGCCATTCTGCAAGGTTGATATTCCTGCAGCCACATTTATCTTTCTAGAGAGAAAGAAGGACAACTTCCAGGGTTGGAGTGAATACAATATAAGCCTCTCTCTGGCATACTGGAAAAATCTCTGGGGTCATTTCTAGCCTATTAGTGTACCTCTTTCCTTCTATACCCACTCTGGTAGTCCTTTCAGCTCCTTCATTCTCCACCAGAGTACTGGGTAAATAAATATTTGTTGAGTGTCCACAGGATGCACATCAGTGTCATAAGGGAGTGGCCATTTGCCACTCAACCCCAAGGGCCCTACATTCTCTGCCAGGGGTGATACAGGAAATAGCAACTTTTGACTCATCTTATTTAGCTGAGGGAGATATAGAGGAAGGGGAGGGGGATGGACTGATGTTTAAGGAAAGCCATAGACTGAAGGAAAGAAGAGGCAGAGAGTTGTATGGGGCATATAAAAGGTATGAGGAAATGGATTGGAACATGTAGAGTTGCCATAAGTCTCGCTTTTCCTGCCCTTCAGCTACCCAAAGGTGCTCCATTGATGCTGCAGCATATTAAAGGGATAACCAAGTATTTTATCGATGGATATACTTCAAGTATTAAAAATGGCAAGTGTGGGGTGGCACAGTGAATAGAGCACCAGCCCTGGAGTCAGGAGGACCTGGGTTCAGATGTGACCTCAGGCACTTAACACACACACACACACACACAAAAAACCTAGCCATGTGACCTTGGGCAAGTCACTTAACCCCAACTGCCCTCCAAAAAGGCAAAAAAAAAAAAAGAATGGTGAGTCAGTTCCTGTTAATTAAAGACTGTGTAGTATCAATATTTCTTATATCTCAGGACCCAAATATAGAACTTTGACCATTGTTTTCTTGTTCAGTTCTTAACTCTAAATAGCGCACATCACATCTGCTTCGAATGATTGAGCATCCCAACAACCTCGCTAATTGCACTAAGTGCATTTGTGCCAATTTCAAGAAATTTTCTGATGTTTAATTAGCATTTCCCAAGTTGCCTGTATTTAATGAAACAAAACTGTAGTTAAAATACAGCATGTTTTAGCACAGTTTTCTCTGAGTACCTAATTTATGAATCATGTCTGACAGTTCCCATAAAAAAAAAAATTGCTGAAGTCTCCTCATCATTTCTTCCTTCTGTCCTGGCAACATGAGGTTATGGAAAAAGCTCTGGCCTGGTTGCCAAGAGACTTGGTTTCTAGGCCTAGTTCTGATATTAAGTTATAATGGAACCTTGGGCAAGTCAGTCGTTTCTCTGGTCTTTAGTTCTTGGTAAATGAGGGTCTCGGAATGGTTGATTTCTAAAAGTCCTTTCCAGCTCTAATAATTTGGGAACTTCTTTAAAAAGCCTTAAAACAAAAATAACAATATTAATTTCACTCACCTTCTTCTTGACTGCTGCCTGTCTGTCACCTTCAAATTCTGTGTATGTCCCCCCTACCTCTCCTGCTCCACCTTTGCTTTTCAGTTTGGGAACCATAATCAAATCCCCTGTCATCTCTCCTGGAATGGATGGACTTATCTACTACCCTATGCCTACCCCTGCAACTCTACAAAACAAAATACTCCTCCCTGCTCATCATTTCCCTGTATTTTCTGTCTTCTACTAGAATATGAGCTCCTTGAAGGGTGGTGCGCTTTGCTATTATATTTGTATCTGTAGCATGTAAAATTATGCTTGGTACATTGAGGTGTTTAATGAATACGTTTTCATCTATACAAAAAGTGATTTTCCCCAATCAAAACATGATCTACTATTAAACATAACAAATCAAGTATCTCCTGATTGCAGCCTATGGATGTCATACTTATTTTTCCTTTATTCCTTGCTGTACAGTGATTCCCAACTCTGGAATGCTTTCCTTCCCTCCTCCTGTTGAACTACTGCTTGCCATTTGGAGTCCAGTTGAAATAGCATCCCTTGTACAAAGACTTCTCTCATCTTCCTGGGCCAATAATGACCTTCTCCCTTAGACTTTATGTAACACCTACTATAAGAACAATGGAGTATATAGGTTACTACGCCTGTACATTTTGTGTCCTTGCACTAGACTGAAAGTTGCCTGTGGATGGAGAAAGATCATATTTCATCTAAATTTTATACTTCCTTATATGCAATGAAGGCTTACTAAATATTCAAAGAGTGAATAAAAGTATCTCTTTGAAGAGGGTGTGTGAATAAGCTTTTTTCAGCTCTTGTCATTATGATGTTTTCAGCACATCTGCGTTAATTGAAACCGAATCTTTTTATGCATTGTAAAAGGTGTTTGTTTTCCAGGAAGGAAGCTTCAATGTCTCTGATTCTTGGGATATTGCTGTTGAAATTTTGTCCCCCTTATCATGGGGTATATCTTAGATGGTTTGGGGTATTCTGTTCTTTCCTGATGTTGAAATCCCTGAATATTCTATAATCTCTAGTGCCTCTCCAGAGAAGCTCAGCCTCCCCATTGCTTATCATGACCATAACCTCAGGCAACTGCAGTATTGTGTTGATTTGCATAGTAATTTCTTTATGGAGCCTATGAACAATAATTTTAAGTCTTGGCTCAGTCTGTAGTCTTGCTTAGTAACTAGGGTCCATTTTATTTTGTGAATAATGTGGTTGATAAAGGACCGAGCTGATACAGAGGCAGACGAGAATTGGCAGTAAAAAGTGGCAAGTCAACCGACACTGGTTCTTTTGACCACTGTGACTCTGAATGCAGATCTTAGGCACTCACAAGGTTGCTTGGGATTTTTAGCGAAGCCTAGGTGGAACCATGACTACAGTAAACATCTGAGAAGACTCTTGTGCTTCTGTTTTAACTTAGGTGTTTTCACATGAGTCAGTGGCTAGTGCTGGATGCAAACCCATTGTGTTAGAACTACTCATAACCTGTGCAAAAATAATAAAATCAAATTAAGACTCTCCACCCCCCATCATTCTCCTTTTCTGTTATGTGTTCTCCACTTGGCCACTAGAGGCAAACAAATATGGGTTCTGACCTTGGAGTCAGCTGGCCTAGGTACAGATCTCCTCCTTACCATTTATTATATGAGTGACTTTGGGCAAATCTCTTGATCACTCTGGGCCTGGGCTTCTCAGCTGTAAGGTGAGGGAGTTGGGTCAAGTGATCTCTAAGCATGTCTCTACTCTCTCTCTTTTCCTCTCTCCCTCTCTCTCTCTCTGTCTCTCTGTCTCTGTCTCTCTCTGTCTCTCTGTCTCTGTCTCTGTCTCTCTCTCTCTCTCTCTCTCTCTCTCTCTCTCTCTCTCTCTCTCTTCACTAACGCCACATTTTTGGTGGTCTTTAGGAGGCAGCTAGGTAGCACAGTAGATAGAGCACTGGAACTGGAGTTAGGAAGACCTGAGTTCAAATTCAGCCCTAGACCCTTACTAGCTGTATGACCCTGGACAAGTCACTTAACCTGTATTTACCTTAATCCACTGGAGAAGAAAATGACAAACTGTACTAGTGTCTCTGCCAAGAAAACTCCATGGACAGTATGATTGAACAACAGGGACACCTAGCAGCATCTATTCTATAGGACAGCTTCATATGCATTCCAGCTGCTTTCAGTCAAGAATTTGTGAGGGGCAGCATGTTGGTACAAGATCTTATTTGGTATAATGTTGCTGATAGAGTTTCCAATCTTTTGGTACTTGACAACAATGTGACCTTGAAATGGCAATTTTAGGGGGTTGTGTTGGAGACACAGGGAGATAGGGAGATGTGGAGACTGCAGAGATGCTCAGAGTAAACATAAACTATGTAGATAGTTCTAGGAAAGTATTCAAATAGCCTTTTCTATTTAATATTTTCAGAACATGAAAAAAAATATTCCAAGGAGAGCTTAAACTATTGGGGGAGGAGGAAAGCTAACTTATGTAGGCATAGAGAGCCTTATTCTGTCTTTCAAATGTACTTTTTTTTTTTAGCAAACTACTTTTGTTTTTATAAAGGGGTGGGACATGTATAAAAAATCCAATTATTTCTCACAGGAATATTTTGGAATGTTATACAGAATTATGAGGTTTTTATGCCATCTCATTAAAAGAAGAAAACAATCTAAAGACAAAAAAAACCCTTCCATTTAGGAAAGGTTTTGCTTCTTTCATTATGCTTAAATGATTATAGGAGAACACATTAGATGGGAAGACAGAGTGACGCAATGGGAAAGTACACTCCTTATGGAGTCAAGGGACCTGTGTTCAAATCTTCACTTAGCTTTTTACTTCCTGTGTGAAACCTAATGCAATTCCCTCAACTGTCTGGGACTTTTTCTCCTTTTTATAACAAGAGGTTCAGATTTGATGATGGTTAAAGGTTCTTTCTAGCCTAAAATTCATAATTCTTTCTGAAGTTCTCTGGGTGGCCTTGCTTTGACACTTTTGTCTTAGGTGTGTCATTGTCCTTGAGGATTATTCGATAAGATTATGGAGTGATCCATTCAGAGAATCCAATACTTGAACATATCTGATTTAGGTTCATTGTGAGAGACTGACAGAGAAGAACACATATAATGGAATACATTTATATTTAAGAAATATAACTTAACTCTAACCAGGAACCTTGTGAGAAATGCTCGGTTGGGACTGAGTCATTACCCAGTTAAAAATAACCTTTCCAGGTCATGTCATTTTGTTTGCCGCAGTGAAATAAGTTTATTTCAGCAGAATGAAGCCGTTATTAGCTTGCCAGAGTCCACTTGTCAGAATTTTATGGAGCAGAACACCGTTTGGCTGGGAAATTCAATAAATACCGTAATGTGAGAGGAGTTAAACTCCAAGGGCTGAAGGGGCACAGAGTGGGGGATTTGTCACTAATACAGTGTTTTACAGCTCCAATAAGAAAGTATTAGGATATATTAAGAATCATCATTAAAGGTCAGACAAACAAACCTTTTGTGAAATACCAGGGAAGCAAGGACTGTAAATAAAACAAAAATGTATAGGTATGATAAGTTGTATGGCATTGAAAGATGAAAATAAATATAAAAGTACCTAAATTCTTATGTCTTTTTAAAAATTTGTCCTTTTTTCGGACTGTTTTTTAACATGTGCCCTCTGCAGTCTGGGAATTATTGAATAACTAAAATTACTTTTGGACAACCTGAGTTAATAATGTCTCCAACCATCAGGCCAAGTTGCTGGGCAAAAAATGTAGCTATTAAAAATTATATTAAAAGTATAAATAGACAAACTAGTAGCCAGTTCTCTCAAAGTGATAATGTATTCTACTCATGTCCTCACTTCCTGGTGGGGTTCATGGCTAACAAGGACAATTCTCTTTACAAAAGAAGTCCGTATGATATTCCAAAAGTCCCTACAATATTCCAGTCCTTCTGAGTGTAGTCTTGGGAGCACAGTGCAATGAAGATTACCGTTGAGGTATGACTGGCTTGTGGAACAATTAGCTGTATTAGTGGAACATCTTTTTGGTGGGAAGTACAGTAATAAACTTGGGGGAAGGTGGAAAGAATTATGGTTCTTTAGCTTCAGGCAGGTTACAGTATGTGAAAGTAAGGGATATACAAGCACATGTGCCTGTGCACACACACTCAGGCACAAAGCATGCACTTATTTCAAAGTATGTGAAGTATTTGTGATTTTTCTCAGCATACAAAACTCCTAATGTCAGAACTTCCTTTATCACAACTGTTATAAATCTGAATAAAATTAGTAATCCATTTGCAACTTGGAAGATAAGTCTTAGAGAGTAACCTAAAGCACTGTTTATGATTTTTTTTTTTAAGTCAGTGGCCCAGTGTATAAAGCACTGGGCCTGAAGTCAAGAAAATCTGAATTCAAATCCAGCCACAGGCTCTTCCACAAGTGGTATCACAAAGTTGGACAGGACTGAAATGACTAAACAACAACAAAAATTATCATAGAACTCTATCCAGGATACAATGCTACATTTATTAGCATAGATATGTTAATAAGAGATAATTTATTATCAATAAATACAAGGTCTTAATGGATGTGTGATAGCTGTGATGTAGACAAAGTTCTTAGTGTTCTTAAAATGGAGAGATCATTTTCAACTGATATAGTCTGAGAAGGCCTCATTGAGAAGTAGGGGGGGCTTGAGTTGGGGGCTCTGAAAAGTATGGAGGATTTGCAAAGAGTTTGGATTTGTGATGAAGGGTTGTAGAGTTTTTTTTTTTTAAATATATTGTAAAATGATATGGCTGATTACCTGTCTGAGGCTTTGATCCTGTTTTTCATTTTCTAGGATTATTTAGTGTCATTACAGACCACCTACTCTTTTAGTAAGTGCAGTCTGAACTAGAGATAGAGTATTACTGCCTTTCAGGATAAAATACTAAACTCTGTTAAAGGTCTCATTCACTTTTGAAATAATATGTTCCACTAAATTTCAATTCAACAGAAAGACCCAACATTTTAACAAAAGATTATTTTTTTTGTAACACATTGAAAAAAGATTAATAAGAATTGTTAAAGATTTCATTTTACATCCTAGGGGGATGCTGGTAAATGTTTAATAACTGTCTGGGAGGGACTGTTTGTGTCTTAGGGGTGGCGGGGTGGAGAATATGCATGACACACTTTTAAGTTTAAGCCATAGTATTAAAATTTTCTCTATTATTTTCTTAAGTCTAGAAATGAACAAAACCACAAATCCATCTCTGATTTGTGTGTAGCCTTGGCTTATTTATACTGAAACCTGAACAATCAGTGGGTACAAGCTGGCTCTAGCACACCACTGGCTTTATATCCCTAAACTTGGAAAGGAGAATGCCTGCCTTGTTCACCTATATGGAATCATTGTATTTAGAGGTAGAAAGAAAGGATCTTTGATATCACCTAGTTCAGAGGTCTTAAAAAGTTGTTGTTGTTGTTTTTAATTTCAGTCTGGTAAATCCCATGGAGCTCTTTTCAGCATGTTTTTACATGTAAATAATAAAATATATAGTATTACAGTGGAAACCAATTATATATTGAAATACAGCTATCAAAATATTTTTTTAAAGTTTATAGACCCCTGTTTAAGAACCTCTATTGCCTTCATTTTATAGATGAGGAAACTGATCCCCAGATGATTTTAATGCCCTGGGTTACCTAAGTTATTAGTAACTGACTGGATCAAACCCAAGCCCTGACTCCATGTTCAAGGTTCTTCCCCAACTACCTCAAAAAGTTAGAGGATATGCTCTTTTCATAGCATGATCAGAAGTGGACTGCTAATTAAGAGGTCAGAACCACTTAGCATGTTTCAAGGTCTTCTCTTAGGCCTGACTTAAAAATCACTTCCAGCTTGTCGGAAGTGAGTATGGCACAAACTAATAACAGTTTTGGAAAAAGTTGTAACTATCATATGCAACTCTGGTTTTCATCATCCACTCAACAGTTTCACCTCACATCTCTAATATATTTTGATTAATATTTAGAGTGCTTGGAAGTTCATTTAATTGATATTCATTCTACTTTGGAGTTCTATTATTGTAAAATATTAGCATAGGTTTCTGAATGCCCTTTGTGTGTTTAGAAATTGGTTGCTAAATGCAGCCATTCACTCTCATTTTTTCATAACCTCTTTCACCTTTGGACTGTATACAGTGCTTTTTCCCTTCCTTCCTAATCTGTTGAGTTTCTCTAACATTTGGTTTCATTCCCTGACCCCCCCCCCTTTTTTGAACATATTGATATACCTTTTCCTTAGCACACAGGCCTCCTGACCTCATCCCCTTCTTTTCATTTATTACCTTATCACACCAGAAGCATTTTCTTAAGAACCAATAAATTTAAGTAATAAGTCCTGAAATACACATTCTGAACATTAAGAAAGCCAGGCCATCCTAGAGGAACTACCTCTAAGACAGGGAGAAAAACTGCAATTAAATAACAACCTCCTGACCCTGAAATACGGTGCATATCCTGACAGCTGACAGCCAGATGCTGACAATACATCATACTTTCCATGCCATTCTTCCCATCTGAACATTTATGAAGGCAAAGCACTTGCTAGACATAAAATACACTACCTTTTAATCAGGAGCTGCAAAATGTGATTGAGGCAAATCATAGCTGAACTGAAAAAATTGAATTCACCTTGTAATTACAGCTAAGCCTAAAAAAAAAAAAGGCTTCTTCAGAATGTAATGGTTCCCAAGGGTGCTCTCAATAGAGCAGGATAATTTATACTTACAATATCTGCCCATGGCTGATCGATAGCTCCGGGCCAGCAGTGACTTGGAGCAGAGGCAGCAGTAGCTACAGTAAACAGACACGTCATGCCAACTGACACAATTCCCTGCCATTTTGCACTTTATTTGCTGTCTCATCTCTATTAGTTTCTGGCAACTGTATATTGGAGGCTAAGGATGCTGATTTTTTATCTTGTTCAGTTATCTGTTGCCTCTTGTAAATGAAACCTTTCTTCTATTAAACCTCATGCGGGGAAATGACTTAATTAAAATAAATGCAACAAATCATAACTTATCATTGTTGGCAATAAGCAACTGCTTTTACCCTCCCATATTGCTCTTTGAGTCACATAACAATTTTTATTTTTCTGAATCAAGCCATAAAGAATCACTGGAAATAAGCTTTTATTACATAGAAAATATCATACTTTTAATGTGCCTAGTAAATATAGAGCACTGTTCTTTCAGTTTTCCTTTGTAAATAATACATACATACATACGTGTGTATACACATATATATGATACACACACACACACACACACACACACACACACACATATATATATATAGTTGCCAACTTTTTTCACATCTGTCTGACTCTTCAAGACCCCTTTTTGGGTTTTCTTGGCAAAGATACTGAAGTAGTTTGCCATTTCCTTCTCCAGCTCATTTTATAGATGAGGCAAATGGAGGTTAAGTGACTTGCCCCAGGTTCATCTAGCTAATAAGTGTCTGAGGTCAGACTTGAACTCATGAAGATGAGTCTCCCTGATTCTAAGCCCAGTGCTCTACTGTGCTGCCTAGCTGCCCATAATATATATTGGAATTTTATCCAGAAATTAGTTCATATGTTTATCATTTGAACATCTGATGCCTCACCATTTCCCTCAGCAATCTTCTTCTGCAGGTTTATTGTTCAGAAATATCCAAAGAATGTTATAGCTAAGGTTATTAATATTCAGCTTTTTGGGTTTCATGATAATAGACTGTATTTCACTGACTTGTCATGAAGATCAAAACAGATAAGGTATATAAAATTGTTTGCAAACTTTAAAAAAATGAACTCTATTATTACCATTGATTAAAATCTGGTTAATTATATTCTTCCTGAAAAGAATCTAACACAACTAACTAAAAGTTAACAACTCCAACTAAAAGTTGTCCTGACAACCTGAATATACTATCTCATTAACATAATGTTACCTCTTGAGGCTATGCTGACTTTAGCATGCCAAAAACTTGATGTTAGGGCTGAGTTCATGGAAATAGAGATAACCTGAGGCAGGGTTTCTTCTTGAGCAAGACTGATTAAAAGGAAGCTGACTGAAGAGAAAGTGGCATCTCAAGCCTTTTGTATTAGATTTCGGTCCAGCATTTTTGTGGTTGTTGAAATGCAATGAGTCTTGCTTCTAGTCTCACATCATTTGGAATGGATGATGGTTTGGGGATTATTTTTAAAAAGGAGAACCAATTCACCCTCTAAGAGTATACATTCCTTCGTGTTTCTTGCTGATCCCCAACTTGCTTTCTGTGTGTGTTTGTGTGTGTGATAATATGTTGTGTAGGGGAAGTCTTTGTTTAGGAGGGAGGGAATGAAGCAGGGAAGTGACTTGTAGAAAAATGTGTTAGCTGCTAAATATGGGACTTAGACCCGTAAGATTACTTCAGTCAGCATCAGAGTAGACTCCAAAAAAGAACAGAGACTGAAAATTAGCTTAAAAAAAGTAACAAATTGGAAATGTACCAATGTGAATACTGAATAATTCAGTTCTATGCACACTGACTGTGTCTCTGATGGACTTAGTTTTCTGGGTTGAGGGAGATACAGAGTTTACATCAGAAAATCCTTGACCTCAGGGAACTTAGTCTAGTAAGCAGATATAACACTTATATAGATAATGATTATATATAATAAGTTACACTTGCCTCAGAGAGGTGCAAAACAAAGTGCTTTGTGAGATCCAAGTAGGGATCAGAGAAGGCCTTGGTATTTGAGTTGGGCCTTAATGGATGAATAGGGATCATGAGGCTAGAAGTTTCTAAGAAAGATGTGGGGACAGAACTTATTTTCACATTTTCTTTATGTGTAATTATTCCATATTGTTGTGGCTTGGTTATATAAGCAACCCTTCCAGTGATTGAGGGTTAATGGAATAACAGCTTTCTCCTAATTTTCCAATAATGGGTAAAGGCACAGAAGAGGTTGGAGGGTAGCTCCTTTGCAGCATTTAAATTCATCACTGACCTCACATAATGTTACCCCGGTACTCATTAGGTGCCATGTCAGCAAGATGTCCAAATACTGTCACAATACAAGCAAGGACAAAAAGTGCTTCCTGTCAGAATTCACTTGAACAACTGTCCAAGATGTCAGGAACATATCAGCTATTACCTAAGTTAAAAAATGAGACTTGATGCCTAAAGAGAAACAGGAAAAAAAAGTCTCATGTGGTATCTGAAAAGCTGTTAGCAAGGGAACTCTGTTGTTGTGCATGGGTAATGATTTGTATTGCTGTTTTGGATTATATTCTCTGAGAAAAACAATAAACTCTACATCAACTTGAGATAGTTTACTTAGCCTAGTGGAAGTAATAATAATATTTTAGCTAGGCAATATGACCTGAGTTTGCAGATGCAAAGCATTTTGCAAATATTAGCTGATCCTCACAAGAAACTTGGGAGAGAGAGGCCTTCCCTCACTTACAGATGAGAAAACAAGCCCAGAGGCACCCAGCTAGTAAATGCTTGTGGGAGAATTTGAACTTATGTCTTCCTGACTCTAAGTTCCCTTTTTATCTACTGCTGCACGTAGATACCAGTATCTTTATTGAAGACGTTTTTAATGTTTATTTTGAGTTTATATCATTCATTTCCACAAGATTTTGAGTTACATATTTTCTCCCCATATTTCCCCTACCCACCACCCACTGTATATCCCCTCCCCCAATCTGCTCTCTCCTATATCCTTATTCATCCCCCCTCCAACTTTCCAGTAGGACAAGATAGATCTCTAAACCCCAGTACCTGTATATGTAGTGTATATACATATACACACACACATATGTATATATATATATATATATGTAGTGCCTGTGTATCTGTATATCTATATATAAGTCACTAGCTTCCATTTGTCCAATCCAATTCTGAAGCCATGATTCTCCTCATTGAGCTTTTGAAATTATTTTTCCATCTGGCAAATTCGGCTTTTTAAGGCATTCTTCTCCTCATTGCCTTTTTGAGCTTCTTTTGCCATTTGAGTTAGTCTATTTCTCAAGGTGTTATTTTCCTCAGTCAGGCTGTTGACTCTCATTTCATAATTTTCTTGCATCGTTCTCATTTCTCTTCTCAATTTTTCTTCCATTTCTCTTATTTGGTTTTCAAAATCCTTCTTAAGCTCCTCTATGGCCTGTAACCAATTCATATTTTTCTTGGAAGCTTTTCATACAGGAGTTCTGACTTCACTGTCTTCCCCCATTCCATACTTTTATCCTTTTTGTCCCCAAAATAGGAATCTAAAGTCAGATTGCTGTGCTTGCTTTTTTCCTTTGCTTACTCATGTTGTCACTCAATTACTTGACTTGTGAGCTTTTTGCCACTGGAGAATTCTGCTTCCAGAGAGGAGAGCTTTGTCCCAAATTGTCCAGCAGCTGCCAGAGCTATTAATTGGCTTCCCTCTCAGAAGCCATCACTGGCTCTGGCACCTGGTCACACATCCCAGGACCTCCATCCTAGACAGAAATTCAGATCCAGGCAGGTTAAAGCATGAGCTATTACCCTCTGAATGGCTTCTTGGTCCCCCAATGTCTGCAGGCCAGGAGCTCTGAAGCAGCCATGTCAGGGCCACCTCTGCGCCTCAGTTGCTTCTCCCTCTGGTGGCAGAAGCCGGACCCCCTGTTCCCAAAGTCCACACTGACTTCTTACTTTGTCTTTGGCATTTATGGATTGATAATTCTGGAAACCTCCACAATTGCTGGTTGATAATTCTGGAAACCTCCACAACTTCACTCTCCCAAAGTCTCTCCAGCTGTGTCTGGTTGTGGTTGCCCTTGGGCTAAAACCATGGGCTCACACAGGGCTGGGCTCTCCTCCCAGTGCACTGCATTGGACCCTTTCTACCAGCCTGCCGGGCTGCCTTCAGTGGGAGAATGTTTTCTCTCTGTCACTTTGTGGGTTCTGTATCCCTAAAGTTTCATAAGAGTCATTTTTTATAGGTATTTTAGCTGGTTATAGGGGGAATGCATGGAGTTTTCCTGCTTCTACACCACCATGTTGGCTCTGCTCCAAGACTCTTTTTTTTAATGGGCTAATGTCTTTATTGAATAGATTCTTAACATATAAATGCATGCACACATGCATGTACATACCAAACCCATTGGAGGAAAACACAGGAAAATGTATTATAGTAACAAAGAACTATAGAATTTATGTCCAGCTGATTCATGTTGCAACAGAGGTAGACAAGAATCTGTGGTGGTGGTAGTATGATAGCATCTAAGAACTGATGAATGATCTCAAGTTATTGTTAACATGTATGGCTTACTTCATTGGCCCTTGTTAGGGATGTTGATCACTGTGGGTGGACACGGTGAAAAATGCATTAATGTAACGGAAGTTAGGCATTTACCTTTCTGTAGTATAGTCACTAAAAAAGTTCCAAACACTTAAGGCCCAACCAAATTATATTTCAGATAAAAAGAAATCAGAGTGGGTGTTAAATAAGAATCTTTCTCGGGGCGGCCAGGTGTCTCAGTGAGTAGGAGCACCGGCTCCAGTGTCGGGATTACCTGGAGATCGAATCCCGGGCTCAGACACTCAGCACCACACCCAGAAATAACTGGCAGTGTAACCTTGAGCAAGTTACTTAACCCCGATTGCTTTAAAAAAAAAAAAAGAATCTTTCCCAAAATAGAAAATATTCCTATTGCTCTGATTTCTTCAGGCCACTGGTGTTGACATCTACCAGATACAGGTACATCATTGTATACATTTGCTAAGTAATAAAATGATTTTCAAAACTTTGTCAGGCAAAAACAGAATGTTGTGGGCTGATAAATATGGGGAATTTGTTAGCTGAATTGCTTTAAATGCATCTGAGGTAGGAGAAGGACTTGGTGTGTGATTTCATTAGCATAGGGAACTTCTGGATGGAGAAACTCTCTATCAATGCAGATCAGCACCTTCTGTGCCCCTGAGTGTCATAGAGGGTTACCAAGAGTGCTGAGAGGCTTTGGCTTGAAATAACTGAATTGTAATACTAAGGGCTATCTGATTGTAAAGGACTCTTCACATCCTCATTTTCTGATACGCCCTCTGACCTCATATTTTGTATTTGCTAATTTTTTTTGTTTGTTTTTTGGAGGGGGGAAGGCAGGGAAATTGGTGTTAAGTGACTTGCCCAAGGTCACACACACACGTGTGTCAAGTGTCTGAGGCCAGATTTGAACTTAGGTCCTCCTGACTCCAGGGCTGTTGCTCTATTCATTGCACCACCTAGCTCCGCCCTGAATTTTTAAAAATGAAAATGCTCTTATATAAATTACTTTGCACAAAATGTATAGTTTTGGTTATTTTAAATAATGCATTTAATAAACTATTTTAGGGAATTAATACTTTACAAGAGATAGTTGATTCTCTTTTCAGTTCCACTAGGTAAAAAAATGGTTGCAGATCAGGTGAATTACATATAAGTAGATTTACCCAAAATCTACTCAAAATATGATCTGTAGTATAAGTATAAAATTAATAAACTAATAATTCTTTACCTAATCACTTGTCTTCATCACTATTCTTGCTGGAAAAGAAGACATGAAATCATCTGCAATGTGACCTAGATCTAGGTCTTCCTGAATTTAACATTTTGTTGGATGCTTGAATCTCCAAAATTGACCCCAATTCAGACACAAATTAGGAGAGAGAGAAGTAGAGATGATATCAGAGACCATGATATGGAGTTAAAACTTATTCTCTATCCAGAGAAGTTAGACAAAAGCACAGAAATGGTAGCACCATGTTTTCTTCCTCATTCTTTCCTCATTCCAGGTTTCATCAACAGTTGATTGATTTCTGGCTTCATGACTTTCATGGCTCCTGCCAATACAATTTCACCTTTTATGAAATTCCTACAGGCCGTCTTTCCATTGAGCTGCAGCTTCTGGGTATTTCGATTCCATTTATTACATGATTCTCAATATAAATATGATTTAACTCCAAATTACAGAATCTGCAAGTTGGAAGGGACATCACCGCAGCCCAATTTAGTCCAACCCATATATATGTTGACAAGTGTTTGTATAGACTCTACATGAAGTTATCTGAGGAGAGGGAACATGGAATTTATCAAGGCACTGCATTCCTCTTTGTAATTTTCATTAAAGTTGCCTCTGCAACTTCTACCTGTTGTTTCTGGTTCTGCCCTCTAGGATGGAACAGAATAAGTAACATATCACTCGGTAGTCTTTGGTGAGAGATCAATGGAATTGATCAGTGACTGTGACCAGTGTGCGAAAAGTGACCTGAGAGGCATCATCAAACACATGCGCGCACACACACACACACCCCTACATACACACATGCTCACACGTATATATCTATACAATCACATGCATACACAATAGATACACATAATACATGCTACATATAAACATGTGTATGTATACACACACAGAATGTGGGTCAATGCATAGATAGCCTTAGCCATAGGAATTATAGGATTTTCGAATCATATGATTCCTTAAAGATCAAGTTTTTTCAACTCCCTTATTTTATAGATAATAAATTTGCCTCAGAGTATCGAGTTAAGTGACTTGCCCCAGGTTACATGGGTGGTAAGTGGTGGAGCCAAGATTAGGACCCATCTTCAAATACCAAATCGAGTACCTCTTGTCCTACAAAAACAAGTGTTGTATAGGTATCCATAAAGTAACTAAAAGATTAATTGCCTACTGTGTTCTAGGCATTGTGTGATACAAAAACTAAATAAAATAGTTCCTGTGTTCAAGTAATTTAAAATCTCTCAGGGAGAGGATTAATGAATTTTCTTCTAAATTGGTCCGGAAGATGGGAACATATTCTTTGAATTATTCATTGCCTACTATGTGTAAGACATTGTAGAAGTTCTTACCATGTGTTGGATTCTTTAATTTTAGCTTTTGCATCAGCCTTTTTTTCCTTTACCTATTCTATTCCTTCTTCCAAAAACTAAACTAGGGTCCAGTACCAGCAGCAACTGACCCTTAACCTATCACCTACTTTCACCTACCATGGTAATAAATAGTCCCATTTCCAGGATATATTCTGTTTTTTCGAGATAATGTTAAATGCACACCTAATAGTCAATTGGATTTTTTTAATATGTAAACTTCTCCCTGGAAACCACTGGCTTGAAATGAAATTTTTAATGAAACAGTTTGCAGAACAGGACTGATTCTCACATTAAAAAAATAAATGCCTACTCCCATCTATTCTTTTCTGAAATATTTACTGCCATCTGGCACAAAGACAGAGGGTAAATATAATTGTGAGATGTCTGTCCCATTTTCCAGGGTGAAGGCTTTTAATGGATTCATTTCTGATATGTGGAATTTTTTTTATTCTTTGAAATTTAGTAGTTAGGGTGTGTATCTTTTATGTCATATAAAGAAAAAGCATTGGACTAGAAATCAGAAGATCTGGTTTTTAGTCTTCTACTTCTCTGACCTTGAATAATGCATTGGGCTTCTCACAATTTCAATATCCTTACACATAAAGTTAGCACGCACACCTTACCTCCCTTATGTGATCAGATTAAAGATATTTTTAATAATTTAGTGCATTACAAAGTTCTCTCCAAATTCCAGGAATTACAATGAGACATATTATGAAAAGAGGGTGTCTCCTAGTTGCAATGACAGAGCAGATAAGTGCAGTGTAAAGGGTAATCAAGCAGAGTCAGGGGTCCTGGGTTTGAATTTTTCTTCACTGACTTTCTGTGTGACCTCCAGGCTCTCTTGCAAGAGACTTTATTTCCTTAAACTATAATTGGCTCATCTGTAAAGTGAGACCAATAATACTTAGGAAATCTACCTCACAAAGTTGTGAGAAAAAAAAAATCTTAAATCTCAAGATGTTATGCAAATTCAGTGCAACAAATATTTAAGTTCTAACATTCCTAACTCATGTTAGCCTCATATAAACATCATATCATCATATATCCACTGATGTATGTGTGTACATACATGTGCTCTCTCTCTCTCCCTCTCTTTCCCTCTCTCTTTCTCTCCCCCTCTCTCTCTGTCTCTCTCTGTCTCTGTCTCTCTCTCTGTCTCTCTCTCTGTCTCTCTCTCTCTGTCTCTGTCTCTGTCTCTCTCTCTCTGTCTCTCTCTCTCTCTGTCTCTCTCTCTCCCCCTCCCTCCATAAGTGACATTACAGGAATTAAAGAACATAATATAATGACAAGAAATAGATTTTGGTGCCTTAGTGAGGATACATAGGATCTTCTAGTGTACACTTTATGACTATGTGTCAGGACACCATGAAGGGAATTTCTTCTCAGGTCAGGTTGGATTAAATGTCCTCTGGGAATATGTTCTCTTCTATTCTGAAATTCTGTGTTGCTGTGCCTGCTTTGAGATAAAAAATGCAGTTATATTGAATGGAAAGTAGTACTTTGTATTCAGCCTTGGGATGTTACAAGAAATTTTGTATCCGAAATTCTAATCTCACTATGTTACCTCATGTCCCCTACATAGCAGGTCTGTTATTTTCTTATGCCAAGACCTGAGTGATTTTAGTGGGAACATATTCTGAATCATTCCTCCCAGATATTTGAAATTAAAACAAAGTCTTACTATATTCTTCCATGCACCTGCCTTAATGGAACAGGTGGTCAGCATATAATATAATAAGCCACCTTTGAAAACTTGTCATAAAGTCTTCAATCTTTCCTAAGCCTTCCTTTCCCCTGGAGCCTAAGTAAATCAATTCCTTTAAGATTAATTCCCTTTGATCATTTTGGTTCCAGTCCTTTGGAAATGTCTACTGGCTTAATTTCATGTGAATTTGCCTAGCCTGTTTTGGTGGAAGACATTTGATACGTTTGTCTGAGTGTGTGTGTGTGTGTGTGTGTGTGTAGTTATCTATCTCCATTTTGCACTCCTGAGGATTTTAGAGACTAGTATTTAGGGGAACTGTATGGAGAACTTGGAAAGTGAAGGCAAAACAAGCCATCATTTGTACCTGTCAGGTTTTTAGGTTTTTTTTTTATTCTAAGCATGACTTTCTTATTGTCCCACATGTAGAGTACATGGGATCTTACATAAATTACCTTTCCAGGAATATAATTTGCCACTACACATTGTTTGGGAAGTTCAAAGTTATCCATCCTTGTTACTTTCATAATCCACCACAGGAAGAATATCTTGGTGTCCCCTATCTCAGTGCCTTCAGGAAGCATGACAGCTTAAGAAGCATTTTAATTAAATGTCGCCAAAGGCCTTTATTCTTGCTGAGAAAGTAAACAAAGCTTAAACCAACTCTAGCCAATAAATTCTTTCTTTAAATGTTGTTTTAAAAAATTGTTTTTCACCCTCCACTGTTTACTTATAACTGTTGGGGGCTTAAAAATATTTTCCAAAACATTCTTTTCTGGCTATGTATTTTAAATACCATTACAGTCAGTGGGATGAGAGAATGCTCTTTCAAGGAAGTTAAACATGAACAGTCAGCTTCATTTAAGGCATCACTGGATAGAGGAAGTAATGGAGACTCATTGGTCATATTCTGTTGAAGATCATTCTCAAAGCTTCTCAAAGAGTGAGAAAAACAACCTCTTTTCAGACTTACTATGGGGCGAAAATGGAAACATATAATGGAATAGTCCTGCACCACAGGAAAAATGTTGCTATTTTGATACCAGGCATTTAAAGCAAATGTTAAAATTATATAATCTCAATTATATAATAATTAAAATTATTTAGGAAATACTTTATTTCCTTATTTTATTTCAGTCACTACATATAAACTTAAAAGCTGGCATCTTAGGGAAAGGAGAGTTTTATGGTATGGACTTAGAATCCAAAGACATGAATTTGATTACTACTTGTAGAACTTATTTACTAAAGTTTTGACTCTGGATACATAAAGTATTTCACCTCTCTGAGCATCAGTTTTCTAATCTGTAGGGGAGAATAATAAATATATTATCTAATTCATGCCATGGTGGCCAAGAAAGTTCTATATAAACAAAAACATCCAGCTCTGTAAGATTGATTATTGTTAAATGGCATATGCATTAAATGTGTGTCAACATATATTAGCACCATTATTTCAGGTATAATGTGCAGTCATGTAATATCTAGGCATTTTTCTCTATCAGTTTCTACCCACTTTAGACAATATGTAATGGAAAAAGAGATGGCAGAATTTGAGGTTGTCATTTTGGGGGTATTTATTAGCTCTTTGTGAGGACAAAAAAAAGGTAGGAAATGGCTCAGATGAGATTTTAGGTATTTTCGGTGGGCTTCATGGCTCTTTCCATTAGCATAGGCAACAGTAGGTTGAGTATTCCTGATGCTCATTATACTTGCTATGCAGAGTTGTTAGTATTTAACTTTCTTAGACATCATCTTAGTCATTATATTACAAAGCAGTTGCTCTGTAAATACTTGCTGAATTCAACTTCCTGTTTGTTTTTGGCCCAGTGCTGTGATTTATTCTACTCAGGGAACTTCGAGTGTAAAAAGTTCTGCTCCCAGTGCTTCTTGTCAACCCGTTTGGAATCATAGTCTTAGAGAGTTGACTGAGACACTAAGAGTTTAATAATAATAATGACCCACACTTTCATGAAAAGTGCTTTAAATGAATTATTTTACTTGTCCCATAACCCTGTGAGATAGATATTCAAGAAATTCCCATTTCATCACTTAGCCAGTGTCTATAGGAAGTAGGATTTTTAAAAGTACAAAAGAAAGTACTTTTCTTCTTTTATCTTCTTTAGAAGTAAAAAGAAAATCATTTTTGAAAAAAAGTGTTCTGATTTGTAACCATAGCCTTTTGATTCTTACATACCTTTTCTCACCTAAGGTTTTCAGGGGGGGAAGAAGTATTTACTCGGTGGTTAGTAATTCCCCGGTGCTGACATTTCCAAATATTGATTGGTTTGTGTTAACATGATTTAGAAGGGCCATTTGGTTTGTTATCCACTTTGGCTCATCTTGGCACGTTCACATTTCTAGCTCTGTGGAGGAGGAGCATTACGATTGTGGTTAACATTAAGCCATTAGGAAATGACAGCTGTCCTCCAAGTGGGCTTTTCAGACACACCTGGGTATATCATAATCACCACCAGCAGCTTCATCTTCTAGAATAAACGTCAGATGTGATTGTGGGCTTTGGTGTGGGCATTCTCTTGAGAGAAAGGATATTCTTTCTCAAACTTTCTCCAAATGTTTATTTGGATTTCTTCTTTCTTTGCCTTTTTTTTTCTTTGCATATTAAATAGCTAAAACCAACATGTAAATATATCAGTCAGTGGTCAGGATTTATGCTGACAACAGGTAAAAATCATTCAATTCTTCTGTATCCTGCAGGCCAGCTTACTGCTTGAAGTTAAAATCCTTACCTACAATGACCTGGGTGGGATGGGAGGAAGAGAAAAGTGAAGATGAACTTCTTGTTCACTGACACTGTGAGCAAATTCTCGTACTTTATATATTCAGGACGATGCTCCTAGTAAAACTTTTCACCTTTTCAAGATACCTAAAATTTCTTGAAGGCACAATGGTGGTCCCTAATATCTTCCTCATTTTTTCCCTTTATAACTGAAAAAAGTGTTGTAAATTATAGTTTATTACGAAGTAAATGCTGAAGAAAAGCAGTTTATACAAATTAAAGTCTATAGAAACTGCTTTTAGTTGTAATAGAGGGAGCTGGCAGTTTTAGATAAAGAATAAAGACCATAATCAAAAGAAACTGAGTATTGTAAATTCTTATTTCAGTTCAGTGAATGCAGATGGAACCTGAAACTTGTCAGGTTTCTGTTGCCATTTGCCATTTAATGTACTTTGCATTTTTTAAGGTTCTGCCTATAATATTATGAACTGTTTTAGAGAAAGCATTACATATAATTAGTAGAAACAGAATACAGTTTTTAAAGAGAGAAAATGGATTCTCAAATAAAAGGATTAAAAAAATTTATCTTGGCCTAGAGCTCTTTTTTATGGGAATGTCCTTCACTGATGCAGATTGGCAGTTGCCAACTGCAACTTTTAGGGTGAGAGAGTTGCCAATGGCATGGAAATGTTAAGTGATTATCCTGTGGTCTCATAACTAGTATGTGGCAGAGGTAGGACTTGAACCCACCTCCTCTAGGTTCCATGGCCACTCTATCAACTAACTAGCCATGCCTGCTTCTTACAATTAACTAACTCAGGTATTTAGTTATCCCAGTTTGAGACTTATACTATAGGTTGCTACTTTTTTTTTAAATTTAGGTTTTGCATTTAGACATAAAGCTTTTCCATCTTTGTCCCTAGAGTGTGGGATAAGCCTTACCAATATGTAACAATCAAGTAAAGCTTCCATGATATTAAACATTTCAAAGAGATAGTGTTTTATGATAGAAAAATGAATTGCCCTTGAATGGAAAAATCGACAAAGCTTTATCTGCCTTTCAGCATTTCTTTCTTCACCCTATTGGGAGCTATGATTTAAAGATTTTATGTTATAACATACAACTAAGAATATATTGTGTACCACCTTTGTTTCTACCTTCCTCTTTGGGGTATGACACTTAGTGTTCTAGTTTGGGAAGAAGCTAAAATCTAAGCAAATTACCTTTCTTTCTACCCTCTCTTCCTTTTTAAACCATTTCTATCTTTAGGAAGTAGTATTTTTGTAAATGTGCTATGGTTTGTCTTACCTGAATTTCTTTGATCATTTGGCCATATTTGTACAGTTGGTTGTTTTGTTTGTTTTTTCAGGACATGGTAAGAACAATTTTAAGAAAGTTCCTATTCCTCACACCCCCATATAAAAAACATATTTTGAAAATGTTAAAGGAAGCCTTGGCATTGGTGCTTCCTTAGCACAGATGTACTTTCCTCTATCAGGAAAAACTAATTTTGTTGTTAGAAGGAAACCCATTTTGTTAACATTGGTTTTCCTAAGTGTAGTAATAGTATTTTTCACCTACCAACGTTAATTTCCTCACTCCAACAGTCTTTCCTTGAATCATATATTTGAGAACTAAGGGATACAAGATACTAGAGCCTTTATCAGCTAGTACCTAGTACAGATCATGCATCCTTTGACTGCTCAATAAATATTGATTGATCATGGTGGGTGAACTTGGGGTGTATGCTTAACATTCTCATTCTGCTGTAATTACCATCTTTAAATTTTTATTTGTTTCTCTGTTCCACTGTTTGCAGAAATGTCACGTTGTTAGTAAACCAAACAGAGATACATGAATAGTGTATGAGTATATAAGTACTGAATGAATTCATGAACCTAAATAGACCAGATAGTAGGCACATAAATGCTTTCTAATAAAATTTCTAGTCATAGTCTTCTTTACTCACTGATTTAATTGATAGTAAACCTTTAATAACTTGTCTTAATATTGTAAACTTTAAATTAAGTGATGTTTTCTGCAAATATAAGATTTTAGACTTTGCTCAGAGCAGTTATCTCTCAAAGTTCCTATTAAACAATACAAAAAAAGGAAGAAAGAAGTTTGTGCAGTCATGGAGCATATAGTCTAATAATGGGGTGACATGTTCAACAATAAGTAGTATGCACAGTAATAGTGGAGAGGAGTGAACTGAAGTGAAAAGTCAACCCCAAGGACTAAAAGGTTATTGGGCAAAAGGTTAAATTTTGAACTTGTTGAATTTGACATCTTGATGGGACACAATGGAAGTTTTCAAATTGTTGATAATATTTTAGAGCTATTTCTATTTCTAACAACAAAAACAAATTTACATCATATGAATAAAAAAATGTAGTCTAATAGGGGGAAGGGAAAGGGAGAACAAGCATTTATATAGTACCTGATATGTGCCAGGCATTTTTTTTACTAAACAAATATTATATCATCTGATCCTGAAAGCACCCTGTGAGGTAGGTGCTATTATCCCCATTTTACAGTTGAGCAAAGTGAGGCAAACAGAAGTTTAAATGACTAGATAGAAAGTGTCTAATCCACATTTGAGATCTGGTCTTCCCAACTCCAGCACTCTAGGTAGGCACTATGTCACCTAGCTGCCTCCACTATTTGCTGTACTAGAAAGAACACTGGACTCAGTTCTTCCAGTGTGTCTGTGAGTAATCCATTTATCCTTTCTGGTCCTCAGCTGTGTTCCAAGAGGATTGGGTTTGATATGATGCCTTTGATATGACATGATACCTTTCAAATCTCTAATTCTATGATTCTCTACTTTCCTTTCTCAGACAATTCAGAATATTTGACTAATTAAAAAATATTCTCATTGCTTTTTTTTTTTGCTTTTTGGAGAGCAGTTGGGTTAAGTGACTTGCCCAAGGTCACACAGCTAGTTTTTGTGTTAAGTGTCTGAGGCTGGACTTGAACTTAGGTCATCCTGACTCCAGGGCTGGTACTCTACTCACTGTGCCACCTAGCCGCCCTTCTCATTGCTTTTTAAAAAAAATTTCTGTGGACAGGATAGTTGGTTGATTGATTAATGGATTTTAAAATTTTCTGACAGGATGTAGTGTGATCAACTCATTACTTGACCATCCTACTTAACCGTAGTCCTTATAACATAGTTCCTACTTCCAGAACCTCTATCCTCACTTTGAGATTATTTTTGGCCCATACTTTAAAGAATTAGCTTAGCCTTAGTGCAAATTATTTTATTAATGTAATTAAATCTTTTGCTGAGAGTTATTCATAACTTAACTTGCTATTTTTCTTTTAACCCAGTTTCCTTCCCTTACTTGTCAGGTAGGGACCACAAAAACCAAACTTAGATCAGTCCAAATGCCTCATGTGGAGAGAAAAATGGCATAAGATGTCCTTCTCACCTGAGGTAGGGGGAACCTTATTTAGAATGGAGACCATGAGTCCAGGAAACCCTCTGAGATGTAAATTAATTCTACTTGAGCCTCCCATTGGATCCAATTTACACCTGTTGCCCCACCCTGCGATGTAAGGGGAATAAGGGGAGGCAGACAGAAAAGAGATGGGTTTTTTTTTTGGATTTTAGTTTTTATTGAAAGAGGCCCAGATATAACCCATAAACAAATGCTTTCCTTTTTGTTTGTTATTTTATTCTCATTTATTCAATAAATATTTAAGTACCTACATGTAGATCCTGGATGTGATCCAAAATGTAGAAAAGATAAGGTCTTAACCCTTATGAAATACAAATCTGTATTTGTATATTTTTAAAACTCATTGGAAAATCAATTACTTAAGAGGAAGAAACTGAGAAGTTTTGTGCTATTTTTTGGAAATGAGGCAAAAGAAGTAGAAAAGGTCTATGGCCCTGTCCCACCGATTAAATTCAAAACTCAGAAGGGCAGCTAGGGAGCCAAATCCTGGGACATGCTAGTGGAGCAAGAATAGGAGTAAGAATAGGATGTTACTAACTGGAAGAAAAATTAAATCATACCCAGAAAAAAAATTAAAAATATTCTGACATTTCAATGCTTTTTTCCAAAAGGGTAATGCATGATTTGGTTACTGAAAGAAGTTGCAGATGTGACTGATCACTGAGCCACCATCAGTGATACCTAAAATATCATGGACAATGGGATTGATATCACGGGACTGGAGAAAAGCAAATGTTATAGTTCTTCAAAATCAAAAAGCTTTGGGGAGAGTAAGAAAATGGAGCCTGAAAATTATTGACCTGGGACCTTGACTTCAGTTCATTAAAATGAAGGTTAGTGAGTATCTACAAAAGAAAAGGGCAGCAGTGGTGTGTGTTTGTGTGTGTGTGTGTGTGTGTGTGTGTGTGTGTGTGTGTGTAACAAAGTGCCAACCTGGATTCCTCAATCAAGACCAGGTCATTCTAGACTAAGTTGATTTCCCATTTTTTGACAGTTAGGAAACTGGTAGATCAAGGGGCTGTAGTACAATGTATATTGTCTATCTTAAAAAAAAAGCTTTGATAAAGTATTTCATACTACTTTTTTACAAAGGATCTAAGAATGTAGATTAGAAAGCAATATAATTAGATGGATTTGGAACTAAATAAACAGCTGGAACCAAAGAGCAGTTGTTTATAGTTCAATGTCAACTTGTTAGGAGGGTTTTAATGGAACATCCCAGGGAATATGTGCATGGCCCTGTGTTATTTTGCATTTTTATCAAAGCATAGATACCATGCTCATCAAATTTGCAGATGACACAAAGTTAGGCGGGGATATCTAAGGCGCTGGATGACAGCACAGTCAGTAGGAAAAAAAGAACTTGACAGGCGAGAATATTGGGCTGAATCACTAGCAAGAGGAGTTAAATAAGCATGAATGCAAAATCTTTATACTTGGGTTCATAAAGTCAGACGGGGGAGGCATTGCCAGACAGCATTTCATCTGAAAAGGATCTGAGGTTTTGAGTGGACTGCAAACTCACCACAAGTTAGCAAGGTGATGTGATCACCAAAATAACTCATTTGATCTTGTGCAGCATTGAAAGACATAGCTTCCAGGAATTAGGAGGTGATTGATAGCCCCTTGCTGTACTCTGCTCTATTCGATCCACAAAATCTTTGTGTTTATTTCTGAGCAACGGCCACAGTTGAGCAAGGACATTGGACACTTACAATTATCTATGGGAGGGCAAAGTGATGAAGGACCTTGACTCTGTGTCCTGCAAGATCAGGTTGAAGGGACCGTGAATATTTAGCCTCGTGAATAGATGACTCAGGTCATGGGCTCTTCCCTCTTCAAAGCCAAGCAAACAGATGAATTGACACTCGTCAAATATGTCATGATGGAAATTCCTTTCGTGTGTGGGTTGGCCTAGAAAGTTGTTGAGGCCCTTCGCAACTCTTCATTTATGTGATTCATTCATTCTCTCATTCTTTCTGGTACTGGATTCAGAGGAGTACCTCAGGGAATACTTACTTGGTCTTGTGCTATTTTACATTTTTATCAAGGTATAAATGTTATAGATGTCAATGCTAAAATCTAATATTAGTGTTATGACTCCTTCAATTCTATGGACCTGTGATCTCATAAATGGAAACCCTTCTTCCAGTGATAAAAATGGTAATCTGCCCCCATCTTGTATGGGGAATCCTATTTAGGGGAGGACGGTACCAGAGGGCAATTACCCAAATACTGGCAATCCATGTATATATGTATGTATGTATGTGCATATATGTGTATATATATATATCTTGATGTGTGTATGTGTTTGTGTGTGTGTATATCTTGATATTATTGAATGCAAGTTGAACACATGGTTTTTTCACCAGTTATCCCTTGTTTGGCCACATGAATGGTGCATCTTCTTTTTCAATAGTTTATTTTTGATGGTATCCTTTATACTTCTCATCTGTGTAAATTACCTGTTTGTAACTTATTTTAGCCTACTCATGCCTGCCACATGCCCCTGTTTCTTTTGGGTGATGCTCAACTTCATTTCTTGAGATTTAGTATTCTCTAATTTGCAGCCATATACCATTAAAAGAATATGAGAATTAAAATTGTGGGCCTTTGTTTTCAGGGAAAAGCTTGGGATCATTTAAAGTACCATGTATTTTCCTAAAGGCAAAGCCTTTGGATATTTTCTTCCTGCTAGTAGTATTATTATTACTTTATATTTGTGAAAGGTAGAACCTTTGGTTCTTAGATTTGAACAAAGTGAAATAGAGAGTAAAGCAGCGTAACCCTTGACAAAAGTACTCTTTCATTTGTTTGTTTTTTCCCCTTGTGATTGTAGGTATTTTGGATTACATTAGATGGTCATTGTCTCATTTCTACACTTTTCTATAGACATAATTTCTCTGTTCTGGGTCTTTTCATCTCCCAGAATAGTCTTGCTGTCAGTTTCCCTGGATACTCCTGCCTATCCTTCAGGGCCTAACTGACATGCAGTCTTTCCTGATATCCCATCACCAGAAATAATATTCCTTTTCTCTGAATAATAATAGCTTGTCTTACAGATATAAAATGAGAAAGATTTGTAATGCACTTAGCAAACCTTAAAGTGCTATATAAATGCTAGCTATGATTATTGTTATTGTTATTTTATAGGTATTTACAAATCTCCCATATGAGAGAGGAAGTTAATATATAGTAGAATTTTTATTTAACAGCTGAAGGAACTAAGACTGAGAGAGGTTAAAGATCCAGTATATAAATCTAATTCTTTTAAGTTCAAACATAGTGTTTATTCGACTGCAGCATCCTAACTTTCAATTGATGTACTGCTTTGCACCTCTCCTGTAGGATCTCTCTCACTTGACTGTGATTTTAGTGACTACAAGGCTAGCCTTATTCTTTCTTGTAGTTCAACAGTACTTTATGCAAAGGTGCTTCTCAAATATTTGTTGAGTGAATGAATGAATAACAGTTAGAACCAAAGGGGTAACTTCAGGGGCTCAGGAGTAATGATCTTAGTTCCTGAGACTGGTTAAGATTTTGTTTTTGTTTTTATAGTGGATCAATAGAAAGCAAACAGTCACTCTTGGTCTAATGTTTTCAAGCTTTAGGTGGTGTTACCTATTTGAATATTGCCAAACTCATTTATCTCCCTCTTTGAGAACTCTTGCTTAGTCTAATTGCATCTGGTTTAGGGGTTGGCATTAGGTAAATGTGAGGCTAGAAGTGGAGAAAAATCTAAGGGAGGTAGGGATGATTGGAAGTGGTAAGGAAATTCTAGATCACCTAGATTTTTATAACATCTAGAGTGAACCTTGACCCAAATATTGTATTAAATATATCTAATGAGATAATGTATGTGAAAGTTCTGGGAGAATATCTAGCAATATACAATTGTATAGCTTGATAATTTGCTATAGGATCCCAGAATAAGTAAGCCAGCTACCCCAAAGTGACTAGTTTCCATATAGGAATTAATTTAGGGGCTAGGAGAATGTGCTTAATGCTTTGTAACACCTACTCCTGGGTCTGGCCTAGTCCATAAATGATCATAGTTGAATCTCTTCATCATGTTACCCAGACACCTACAACACCCATATATTCAATATGAGTAGTCTCATAATATTCTAGGACTCGATCCATGATCCCCAAAATCTTAAAGCCTGAATTCCAGATGTTTTTAATCTCTAAGCTGTCAGGGTGTTACTGGGAACATAAGGTAAATGCCTGGAAGCAAAGCTATAATGTGTTTTTAATGAAAAGGCCTTTCTATATTGCTGAAATGGGGATCAAGAGTTTGCCTTTCTTGCAAGGTTTTTTTTTCCCTTGGGGCCCTTTGTAATGGAACATATGGCTTATATCACGTGAAAATATGGTGAAGAGGAAGAAAGAAAGAATGTATGCTGTAGATGTGCCATGTCTGATACAGCGCTGTATAGGATGTCCATGAATGCTCAGGATTTTAGTCTTTAAGCATAATGGCTCACATTTACAAAATGGTTTATAACATAGAAAGGAATATTTTCAGTGAAATAATTTGTTTTATTTTTGTTTTACAAATAGGGAATCTAAGGGCTAGAGATTCTGGGCAACATGTTCAAAGGGATACAACTAGTAAGTGATGGATAAGAAACCCACAGTTCTGGGCACCATGTCAAGTGATCAGGAAACCTTGAGATTTCTTTCCATTATGGAATTATGTGATCTCTTTTACTGTGCAAAACCAAAGTCCAGCCTATGTCTACAAGTTTGTTTGTTTGTTTTTAATGCCACAGATAGTTTGGAGTTTGTGTTTAAGATGGACTTCATTTTTCAAATTAAGAAACAGTCCCTATATGTGTGTGTGTGAGTGTGTGTATCTTTCTCTATCTTACTATCTCTGTCTGAATCTATAAAGTATTCCCCTCATGTGACATTAGATAGAATTCAGTTTTCTAAAGAAAACTAGTAAGAGAAACAAACTCAGTCTCCATCTTCCTCAATTCTCCTAAAAATTTACATTTGCTCTATTTTTTTTTTAACTTTAGCTTAAATGGGGGATTTTAAAGGTTGCTTAATTTTCTTTTTCTTAATTGTGAACAACCTTCTTTTAGGCATGGTAATTATGCCAATTTGGATAAGGGTCTTTGATCTATAAGAGAGTGGTGACTTAGAGCCATTTACCTCCAGAATCATTCTCCTTTCAAGATAGGAATTTATGATGCTTCTCCCAAAACTGACCATTTTAAACTTCGTGTCCTGTGTTCCTTTTTTCTGAACTATTGTTTCTGAAATGATTTTCTTTTTTAATATAACGAATTGTGTGGTCTATTATAGTCACATCAGTGGTGATTGTCAAGTTAAGGGGGAAAAAAGAGTATATAAAGTTACTATATGTCTTTTCTGACTTGTAATTTTTTTCTTTTTGAAGTCACAATAGTTGTGAGTCTATAGAAGACATTTCACCTGTAAATTGAAGTTTTTGTTGTTGACAGTGTCCATAAACCTCACTGAATTTCCAGTTATGGCACTTGGCAAGACTTTCATTTTCTGCCATCAGGTGCACAAATAACTGTGTCCAGTTTCTGAGACAGTTTCTGTAAATCTCAGCACATAGCAGAAATTGCCTAAGAGTCTGTTATAGCTGCCAAATGAAACCCTCTTGGAGACATTTTTGAAACATTATTGTGGTTATTATTTAATACCAGTATTAGATGTTGTGATTGGCCTACTCATTCACATCCAGGACAGAAGTGGGGTGAGGGAGAAAGGTGCTTTTCTTATCTTAATGTGAGGCCTGGAAATATTTTACCAAGCTTGAGGTTAATTTTGGCGGAGGGGGGGGAGAGGGCGAGGGATTCTCATGCGACTTAGTTGATTCAGTGCATTTTATATAGCAGGTGAATAATAGCAATCAGTCAACTAATATATCAATCAAAGAACTCTTATTAAATCCTAACTATATTCCAGTTATATGGTAGGCACTGAGAATACAAATACAGAGATGAAATATTTCCTTTCCTCAGGTAGCTTGCATTCTGTTAAGGGAAACAACATATGCATCTAAGCACAAATCTAAGGTACTCACAGAATGCCCAGACATCTCTACTGAACTATTCAATTACCAGAGTACATTAATTATTAATTAAGGAGTTTTCCTAAAGCCTTACCACAGTGTTGGAACAAGCCTTTAATCAGTTTGAAAGGACATAAGACTTTGGGTCATTAGATCAAGGCAATTGATACTACACAGGAAACATCTTGCCATGGGTCAGAAGGAAGAATTAGATGTATCCCTGGACTTGGTCCAGTGATAGGAAAGTTCAGTTGTATAGGGCTTCAGCTTCAAGAGCTAAAGACAGACCCCTGAGAGAGAATTAGTTTTGGGTTGGAGGAATATTCTCTCTCTCTCTCTCCCCTCAATTCTCTCCTCTCTCCCTCATTCACTATGTCACTGCAAAAGCTGGACTAGTAGCAAAAAGTGCATCCATCTAGGAATAGAAAATTGAACGTGTTAAGCAAGGAGAGTGATACAACAAAGGCAAGTGAATGTAGAGTAAAAATTTGAACCCCCTTTTCCATTGGACTTCTGTGCATTTGTGGGAGAGTATGTCCTAGGCTTTGAGGTGAAATATTTTGTGGTCAGTCAGCTAGCATTTACAAACCCCCAAGTGCTAGGCATGGTGCCAAGTGTTCTTACTATACCATTTTAGTAAATAGTTTTTTGTTCAATGGTTTTCAGTTCTGTCCAACTCTTTGTGACCCTATTTGGAATTTTCTTGGCAAAAATACTTCAGTTATTTGCCATTTCCTTCTCCAGCTTATTTTACAGATGATAAAACTGAGGGAGACAGGGTTAAGTTACCTGCCCATGGTCACACAGCTAGTGAGTTTCTGAAATCAGATTTGAACTCGGGAAGATGAGTCTTCCTGACTGCAGCCCTCATTCTATCCATTGTACCACCTCCCTTGCTAAAAGCTAATTCAGGCAATTGACTGATTGTTAATGGGACACCTGGTAGGCACCTTCATGCAATAACATAAGACACCTCACCCCATAGAGTTCTATCTAGAACCTTGTGGGAAGTAATAGAAGTCCTTACAAGTGACTAGGAGTAGGAGGTGAAAGGAGTGTCTTCAAAAGAGTTCAATAAACATATAAAAATGTGTATATACATACCTAACTGTGTGTGTGTATTCAGACATACATAGAAAATGTAAGGTAACATTTTGGAGAGTGGAGTAGGCAAGAATCAGCAAAGGTTTCTTGTAAAAAGGTGATGTGTGAACCAATATTTGAAGAAAACAAAGGATTATAATAGATGAAAATAAAGAGGAAGTTTTGGGCACAGGTAATATTGAGTGCAAAGCACTAAACCGGAAGTCCTGTTGTCCTGTGAGGAACATCATGAAAGTGAATTTGGCTGAATTGTAGTGTGTGGGAAGGGGAGTAATGAATAATACAGCTAGCAAGGTAGTGTGGGCCAGGGTGTGAGGGCCTTTAAATGCTCCCAAAAGGAGATTGCTTCAGCTTTAGTACTCTATACCTCCTCAAAACCTTCAGTTGCCTCTCGGCTTTTCTTGGAGAGCTGGAGGGCAGAGCAAAAAACTCCTCCCAAAGCCTTTCTGAAGTTTGGATTCAAAAGATAACACTTGAGAGCCTAGAGGACCATGTGTGGTCTTGGGGCTGCAGATTCCTCACCCCTGATAGCCCGACTCCTTTGTTTTACAGGTGAAACTATGACCCAGAGAGGTCACATAGGGAGCTAAAGGCTAGCTCTTTAGTAGAGCTAGTGGAAATAAAATCCAAGTCTCTTGACTCCTCATCCAAGGAAACAACACTGATATACTTAATTTGGCTTTGTATTTTTATCACATGGGGATAGTTGCATCTTAGAATATCCTAAAAACCTTTTCCTACCATGAAGACACATTTTTCCTGAGGGTTAACTGGAACTGAGGGGGTGGAGAAAGTGCTTTTAATTTCAAGGGTCAGAAGTTAGGAGAAAAACTATAAATATTTCCTTTCCCGAGCACTCATCATGCTGCAGCAGGCCCATTAATTTTAAAAGAGATTTTCTATTGAAGGAACTCATTCAGCTGTTGACATGATGGGTTAGTTTGTATTGCTTTCTCTCCTCTGATGCCATAGAGACACTGTTGATGGGTGATTTATTTATTTATTTTCTCATCCCTTAGGATATTATTAGTGATTGGATTTAATGATAAAATATAAGGATGTATGCCAGGGAGCAGTTAACTTTTTAGTGGCAAGAATAAAAGTTCTTTGGCGCAAACCTATGTCAAATATAGACAGCTGTTTCCTCCAAGGGGTTAAGAATGTTTATGGACCTGACATGTGTCATTAACTGATAGTCCAACCAAACTGCAAAAATGATTTATCTTTTGTGCCTCTCTCTTGGTAAAAAAAGATAATAATAAATTCCCCTAGGGTAATCTTTAGCATTCAAACTGGAATCTTTCCAGCATTCCATTATGCTTCCAAAGATTAGATATAATTCTAATGAATACTAGAAAGATTATACTGAATTGCATTTTTATTTTATTCATTGAAGGAGTCTTCCTCTCAAAATGGTTAGTCCTGCTGAGTTTCCATATTTTAGAACTTTGAAAGGCAGCTATGACGTTTCATCTTTATTATTTTCTCCCACCTGCCCTTTTCAAAATGCTTATTTCCAATAAACTTAAGTGTGTGACTAGGTTCACATGACCTCCAGGGACTATAACTTTTATTTTATGGCCCCAGCTACATGGCTTCAATATAAAGGAAAGTAGAGTAGACTCCTTTTCTGGCCCTGATTCATTAAAAAGAAAATTATTACTTATACCCAATATATATGATCTAGCTTCTCTGTATCTTTCACATGATTAATTGTAAACCACTTAAATGCGAATAGTCAGGCAATACTGTTCCCTTCCACACTCCTTTTCATCTACTTTTCTAGTATCAAGGTTATTTTTAGCTGTATTGTTCTGTGTTGGTATGATGCCTTAGTGGAGTTAGTAATTAGCTATACTCCAAACTTCTTTGAGAGATCACTCTGGATGTTTTCAGATAACCTATCACCTGTATCTTTGAGAGTAGTCTCTTGTCACCCATAATAGACTACCTGTATATTTCAATCTCTTTTAAACTCTCATGAAGAAAGGTCTCTTCTCTGGCCCTTATTTCTTTTGATTTACCTTCTCTTTCTGAAGCCTTTAAAAAAGTAGCAATATCATATGGTAGATAGCTTTAGGAAAGCAGTCATTCAAAGAAATATTACATTGCATTAGATAGGGTCATAGAGGGAGGTTGAAAGCTTGTTGGCTTTTTTCTAATAGACTGTAACCACTTTACAAAATTTTCTCTTTCTGTATATATACATATATAGCACTTTAGATTTCTGGGAGAGGCTACTGGTCACTTCTCGTAGCTACCGCATTAATAGTGTTATGTGTTCTCCATAAATCACCAGTTACTCTTCTTATTTGCTTTGTCTACATGTAATGGAAGCTAAATTTGTTTCTATTTGCCCTGAGCTTCCAGTTCAGTTAATTTTTCAAGCCAAGTGCCTTCTTAGCATTAAATCATTAAATCAGCTTCCCCCCCCCCTGTATTTTCTTACCTGCCTCCTTCATCCTCAACCCTGCTCCCCAAATCAGCTGACAGGGTAGGGGCATAACAACATAGATTTTTACCTCAGGGAAAGTACTTCTCCACAGGCTGGTGTTTTAATGTAGACTTAATGTATTTGCAGGAACAGTATGGGGCTCACCCTCCATATGCACCAAACACAGGGCTTGCAAATATCCCAGTGAGACAAAACCCAGGAAATGGCATAGGGAGGGTCCTGTGGAGTGTTCATGCCACCATCTACCTCAGTCTCCCTCTAATTTGCTAGTTCTGGATATTATTCTTTTAGGAGTGAAAGCAGACCACCAAAGACAAATCATCACTATAGGCCAAAACATTCTTCAGACACACAGCAAGCAGTTAAGAGAAAGGATCCTTTACTTTGAAAACTCTGCTAGACAGATGAAAATATTTGTTAAAAAGCGAAGAATGAGATAACTTTTCATATTCCAGGCTTTTGGAGCATAGACTCTTAAAAAATAATCATCTGGAGGAGGTAAAACAGATAATTTTGGATTGCCATGTCTGGATCTTCTTGGGGTTTTAAAGGTAATCATGAAGAAGGGAGCATAGGTTAACTTTCTTTGTAGAAGAGCTGGAGATTTTTAAATGGAGCTCATTAGAAAGAAACAGTAGCAGTTATCATTTATCTTGCTCTCCTAATACTAGATTTGGGGTACTATGGAGAAGCAAAAATTAATTGGATAAAAGAAGAGGGATAACTAAAAAAAAAAAAAAAAGAAGAGGGATAGGGGCGGCCAGGTAGCACAGCGAGTAAGAACACCAGCTCCAGTGTTGAGAAGACCTGGAGATCGAATCCCGGGCTCAGACACTTAGCACCCACCAGAAACACCTGGCCGTGTAACCTTGAGCAAGTTACTTAACCCCAATTGCTTAGGGGCGGCCAGGTGGCTCAGCAAGTAAGAGCACCGGCTCCAGTGTTGGGATGACCTGGATCAAATCTGGGCTCAGATACTCAGCACCACACCCAGAAATAACTGGCCGTGTAACCTTGAGCAAGTTACTTAACCCCAATTGCTTTAAAAAAAAAAAAAAGAAGAGGGATAAAAAGTAAATCTAAAATATAAACCAAAATCTGAAGGGTCTTGAGAGGTTTAACTTCATAGCTCTTAGGGATCATAGAACTATTTAGTCTGATCCCTTTCTTTTACATATTAAGAAACTGGATGGGCAGATAGGTGGCGCAGTGAATAGAGCACTGGCCTTGGAGACAGGAGGACCTGAGTTCAAATCCACCTCCAGACACTTAACACTTGCTAGCCGTGTGACCTTGGGCAAGTCACTTAACCCCAATTGCCCTACCTTCCCCCCTCCAAAAAAGCAAATAATAATAATATTGATAGCTAGTAGTTACTGAGTGTTTTATGCTTTACAAACCATTCTCCTCAAAACAACATTGTGAGGAAGACTGAACAAACATTATCCTTTTTTCACAAATGAGGAAAATCAAAAGTTCAGATGAATTGCTTACAGGCACACAGAGCTACCAACTTTCAGGATATGTACAAAACTATATAAACTGAGTAATGATAATTATACTATTATGTGCTATTAGAACAATAATGATACTTATTTTCTCAAAATAAATAGTTGAAACTATAGTAATAAAAATTCCAGAGAATAGATTATATTCTATTGGTTTCCAAATATTGAGCATCTAACTTCTCTCATGCTGAGCCTATCCAATGCAATATTTCTTTTATTTTAAAGCCATCTACTCTGTTATAAGAAATTATTATAGCTGGAGAAAGTCATAATAATATTAATGAGTCAAATTGATGTTCTTTAAGTTTAAATCTAATTAATTATAATGACTGAGTATATATGGAAGAAATAGTATTATATTTAAATGGAATATTTTATAATTCATCTCTTCCATTAATTCAGACTTATTTGCTTTACTAAATTTTATTTTACTGAGGCTTTATACTAGGAAGACAGATTTAGAGATGAAAGGAACCTCACAAGAAGGCAGTTCAAACAATTCTTTTTATAGATGAGTAAAATGAAGCTTACCAATGTTAGGGAACTTCGGTTCAGCTAGACACACAGCTTACAAGTGTCAGAGGTATTACTGAAACCAGGTCTTCTTGATGCCAAGACCAGCATCTTATCTATTTTACTATACTACCTCTCAATGCCCCTGTATTTGAAATTTTCTATTATTTACTAGATGACTGATTCTTAAGGGAGAGTAATTTAATCTTTAAATGGCAGATGACAGTAGGTGATATTTTGAGTTAAGTAACCGATGGAAGAAAAAGCCTTACTCTTGGCCACCAATTTGTAAATGACATATCCCAAACTGTAAAACAGTTATTATTGAGAAAAAGCATTTTCTCATACATAACAATGTTATAACAAAATGATAAATTCTTCAGCTAGTCCATAGCAGTCTATTTAATACATAAAATAGGTGAAGCAATGTGTTAAGGACAGGTTATACCTTCAATTCTGGGTCTTAGGGAAAAGGGGGTGTGGGATTTAGGAAGAAGAAGAAGGAAACATGTTGTCACTCATTTTTTGTTGGGGCCGGGAAGACTTAAGACCAATTTAAAAAAAGAATACTTGCTTTATTTTTATTTTTTTGCTTTTTGGAAGGGGGAAGGCAGGGAAGTTGAGGTTAAGTGACTTGCCCAAGTTCACATGGCTAGTAAGTGTTAAGTGTCTAAGGCAGGTTTGAACTCAGGTCCTCCTGACTCCAGGGCCAGTGCTCTATTCACTGTACCATCTAACCACCCCAAAATAGTTGTTTTATTGATAGCTTTTATTTTTATGTCATCTACATTTACCTTTCTGTTCCCTCTCTTCCCTCCCACCCTCACTAAGCAATATATCATAAGAAATAAGAAAATAAGAAAGAAAAACAATTTGGCAAAATTAACCAACATATCGAAAAAGTCTGACAATGTATAATATGCAGTGTTTCACACCTATAGAACCTAATCTCTATAAGGAAGCAAAGGAAAAGAGAGCAATAGTGTAAGGCCAAGGTTTGAAACTCTTTGTCTTTGGCACAATTCTATGTCCCTTCCTTCATTTGTAGCCGACTTACTGGTGACTTCTTTCTGGTCTCTCATTTCCTCTGGGTCCACTGTGGGAGCCCACCAGATTCTTCATCACAAAGTTTTGAACTATGCTCCCATATAGCACCATTTTTCTAATTCAGAAACCATTTTTATATGGTTACTATGGAAAAGAATACCAGTTTGAATTAATTTCTACTCTTTCATTCTATGTCCTCCAAAATCCAGTGCCATCTACTGTTCCAGTACTATCTCATATTACATCCCTTCATTAGCTTCTCCTTCCCCATGTGTATTTTCATCACTTTCTCCAAACTGGTATCTCTCCCTTAAATGCTTCATGTGCTCTCTGACTTTGTTATTGCAGTTCACTAAGCTTTGAATAACCCTTCTCCCCTTATTTACTTGTTGATTTCAAAACCATTCCTTAAAAAGTCATTTCTTTATCACTGGATGGGTGTTACCTCGGTCATACTGAGAAAGACCTTAGCTATGGTCTCCCACTACAAATGAGGCCATCTCCAATCTGTCTGATCTATATCTTGCCACTGTATCCAGATGGCTCCAGAGGGGGAAGTGAGGCTGGTGACTTTTGCACAACCCTCCCTCACTTATATCAAATTCACTTGTAGGCCATGGCATAATCTTCCTGATGTCATGGTCCTCTTTAAGAATGAATGGTCAACAACAACAACCAGTAATCTTTCTATTTTTCTCAGGCTTCACAAAGATCTCTATCATACTTATTACTATTATTTGTTATTGTTACCTGTTTGTTTTGTCTCCCATTCCTACTATCTGAACCTAGTGCTCAAGAGTAGAATTTGTGAAGATGTTTGAATGAATGATATGTAGATAACTGATAGCTTCCCAGACCCTCTCAGAAAAGTAGCTGCATTGAAAAAAAGAGAGACATTGTTGACCCATATTCTTTATCAGTTGTAATCTCAAGACATGTAGCAAAATGAAGTTAGCAATTCAGGCAGTATAGGGGAAGATATTTGGGCACCATTTACCCCTGCTTGGAAGGCCCTTGGGGTCAGCTCCCTTAGAATGAGTCTTCCATCACCAGTTTCTTCTCTCAAAGCCCTAAAGAGGTAAGAAGGACAAAGTATGTTTACTGTGGCTCTCAAGGCAGCCCTGGTTGAGAGGATGAAGGAAGAAGGGACAGGAAAGGGGCAGAGCTACTCTTAGTGTGTGCGGGTCCTTTGTGAATTCAACAAACATTTATTAAATACTCAAAAATTTATTAAGCAATCATTATGTGTAAACAACTACTGGGCAGTGCATGACATTTCCTCCTCTTCATTTTTTTTTAAAGCAATTGGGGTTAAGTAACTTGCTCAAGGTTACACAGCCAGTTTATTATTTCTGGGTGTGGTGCTGAGTATCTGAGCCCAGATTTGATCCAGGTCATCCCGACACTGGAGCCGGTGCTCTTACTCGCTGAGCCACCTGGCCTCCCCTTCTCCTCTTCATTTTTGCTTAATGTTCATATGCTGACAAATTATAGAGAATTCTAGATAACAGGTTACTAAGAGATTTATTATTTTTTTAGCCATATACCCAGTCGGTTTGATATATAGAAACCAAATCTTCAGATTAAATACATGTCCTTGTGAATAGTAAATGTAAATATAGTACTTGGTTTTAGTAAAATCCATTTATAGGCTATCTTAATTGCAGCACTGGTACTTTTAAAATATTCTTTCTTTTTTAACCAATTCACTGCTTACTTCTGCTTTCTCTGCTTGTTTTTATTGTGTCCTAGTCAGTTTTGTAGGCTTTTTACATTGTCAGTATTATTTTAGTGTTCTTAAACTTCATCCCCGAGGAAATTTTTTTAAATTGTCTTATGGTAATTTTTTTTTGTTATTTATCATGAATAATGTAAGTAAAAGAGGAATTTGTGCTACTTGTGTGGACAATGAAGGGTCAAATGAACATAAATAAGTCTTCCTTGAGCTGATTGACATAAATAATCTTATCCATAATAAGTCCCATTTTTATAACATTTTAAGATTAACAGGGTGCTTGTCTCATACTAATTCTTTATGGTAGGTGGTTAGAATATATTGTTTTCATTTTACAGAAAAGGAAATTATGCTTCAAAGATGTGAATTCACTCTATGAGAATTATACAACTAGTTGATGGTAGAATTACTATTTCAACCTAGCTCTAAACCATCTGGCTTCCTATTACAACTTGTTACTACCTAGATGACTCAATTGTTAAACACTACAGCTGTCAACATTAAAAATACACCATTTATACAATTATTCTATTTGTTATTGTCTTCTTTGGAATGGTAGAATAAAGACTTTTATTTGTCCATCTAAAAACAGCTACATCTTTCCTAAACCAAACAATGCTGAATACAAGGCCTCATTTGTCTACAAAAGAATAAACTCTCTCTCAGTTTTCTGATCCCAGCTGACACTTGCTTTTTGTCTTGCAAACCCTCCTGTGTTTCTAATATTAATGGGCTTTTGTTGCTTACTAATTCTGACAACATCCTCATGAGGGAGGTAGGAGGCAGCTATTACCTCATTTTATAGATGAGCCATCTGAAGCCCAGAGAGGTCAAGGGTTATCCCAAGGGTCTCATAGAAAGCTAATGACAGAGTGAGTAATGGAGGAGTCTTTTAACCCAACTACTAATATTCTGCTCAACAACCAGTGTGCCAGCTCACAAAAGACTTGTCATGAGTAATAATAAAAACAAGTCTCAGGGACCTCAGTGATGTAAAATACTATGTAATATTGAACAATACTAAGGAAAGTCAGTCATGGAGGTGGTAGAACCAGTGGAGTTAGTGTCATCTGAATAGGCAATACATTTCCTTGTAACACATTATGATTCAATTCAGTTCAAAAAACATTAAGCACCTGCCCTGTGCAGGTCCGCAAGCTGTAGTGGTACATGCAAAGAAAATGACATGGCCCTTGACTGTAAGGAATTTACAATATAAGAATGGGAAAGAGATTATGAGGAATGCATATATAATAAAAAAATTTATAATGATTTTTACAATGGGAGAAAATTGAATGGCAAGAAAAATTCTAGGATAGAGGGACCGCTATTGACTTGGATAGATTAGTGAAGGTGTCCTAGAGGAGACAGCAGCTGAACAAGACCTCAGAGGAGAATAAGGATTTCTACAGGTTGGAGTAGGGTACTTCAAACTTCAAAGACTTGGGGGAGAAGAGGACAAGAGCATCAGAAAAGGTTGAAAAGTGCTATTTGGCTGGAGCTTAGCAGTTAAGGGGTGTATAAAGTAAGAAGAGGGGAGAGAAACCAGATTATAAAGGGTGAAGGAGTGATTGATTGAGCATTGAGGCAATGGAGACATTAAATATAGAATAACTTTTATATAAAATAGAAAGAATAGTAGTTTAAGGAGGTGGCAAATTTAAGAAAGGGTGTTTTGATTTCCATCTTGGATTTGATTGGATTATAAATTCTCCATCTTGACCCATTGGTAAACCAGTTCAACTTTATACTTATTTCTCAAGTCTCTTGTGTCCTAATTCTGTTACTGATCTTGCCCTGCCAACCTTTCCACCTTCAGTTACTCCTAACATTGGCTGCCTTTGCTTCTACTCGTATGCTGCTAGATAAAGGTGGAGAAAATCTACGTAAGAATTCTAGAACCTTGAGTTTGCACATTTGGCAGGAACACAATTTCTGTTGATTCTAGGATCATGCTATATGCATCACATAGTGTCTAGTACAGTCTTTTGCATGGTGTAGAAATGCATTGAGTGTTGTTGGACTCACTGATTTTTTTTTGGTTGCTGTTATTTGTAGGCCAATGAATTAGAGATGAGAGCCCTACAGAGGTTAGAGGGTTACAGAGGCAGAGAGAACAAGGAAGTCCATAGCTAAGGATTCTGTACACAGAAGGTAGTTAATAAATGTTGACTGAGTGAGCAAATGGATGAATACACACACCTATACACACACACACACACACACACACACACACATATGAATGTAGATATATAGATAGATTGATAGAGTCCCCACTCTGTTCATGAGTATGCATGATTAGATAGGGACTTCACCTGTGATTTCATTGACTTATAGAACTTCCAGATGAGGAAATTTCCTCTGCCTATACAGGTAGACACTTTATCTGGTCTTAGAGTTTCTTAGAGTATGAAAATTTAGATGACTTGCCCATGGTAATACAGTAAGTGTGTGTTAGAGGGGAACTTGAACTCATGTCTTTGTGGCTCCAAGGACAGGTCTGTATCCACTCTGCCATGAAGCCTCTTACACGGATAAGTAGCTTAATTAAAATTTGATTGTATATACATGCACACAAATAAACTACAAAACCATAAGATGACAGATGATACCATGCAGCCTTTTAAAAATCAATTATTTTATTAGAATCTGAAGGATTTTGTTTTACTCACAAAATGTCTAGTTAAGGTATAGATTTTCATTTTTGTGACAGAACTGCCAAGGCTCCATAAATATTTTTTAATGACTCAATGATTAGGAAGATACTCAATTGAGATTTATTTCATCAGTCTTTCTTTCATTTGGGGCTTTATGGCCATTTGCAGAGAGAAAATCAAACAGATAAACATGCCTTTCCCAATAGTAAATGTTATATTGTATCATTTAATGGTATTGGATTTGAGGTAGCCACCTGTTTTGTTATCCTTTCATATATTTCTTATTCCTCTTGTATCAAAAGTCAATCGGCGGGGGGCGGGGGGGGGGTGGCTAGATGGAGCAGTGAGTAAGAGTGCTGGCCCCAGAGTCGGGAGGACCCAGGATCGGGTCTGGCCTCAGATACTTAACACTCACACAAAAAAACTGGCGTGTAACTTTGGGCAAGTTACTTAACCCCAATTGCTTTAAAAAAAAAAAAAAGTCAGTCAGGGATTGGATAGCAATGACCTTTATTCTTCTTAATGGCCACTCATTTATTCTTTTCTTTTTAAATATTAAGTTATCATGCTAATGTATGTGTGCGGGTGTGTATGTGTTTATGTGTGTATGTGTATCTAGAATGGCTGTATTTGAACCTTGGTTGTTTAAATGCTTTATTGACAGAGGGACTGAAGTTCTTCTTTGACACATGTTCCCCATTTATTATATAAAGCATTTTGTTTTCCTTGAGAGGAATCATTTTGGTTGCTGTTATTTGTAGGCCAATGAATTAGAGATGAGAGCCCTACAGAGGTTAGTTTGAGTATTCCTGACAGCAGTTCTAGTGCCTAAGGGAATAGGTTGCTATTGTTCTGAAGGATAATTGGGGTCAGAACATTAAGCTTCACTTGAGTCTCATATTAATAACACGTATGTCACCATGGGGAAGATCTGGTTTGATTTAAAAATTATTTTCAAACAGTTTTCACAACCATTTTGCCATCCTGTAGAGTTTGTCCCATAAACTCTTCCAAGTTGGAAGAAAGAGTAAAGGGGATGGGGGGAGAAAACCTAACAACTCTAATTTCACTTGCTCTCCTAATTTAAGAAACTAGATTAAGATATACAGGAGGCTGGTCAGAAGCTAATGCTTAATTTGTGATTTTATCATCTGCGTAGAAACTTAAAACGTGGGACTTTGTTTTTTTCTCTTTGAATACCAGGTGATCAATGTCAAAAGAGAAGAAAATGAATTCAGTGATCGGCCATGAGGAGCCATAACTCTTGCTTGAATAATTGGAGTTGGGAATAAAGTAGCCAAAAAATGTACATTTTATCATTGGGAGAGGGTAGAAGATAAAATTATTTAATCCTCTGTGCATTGAAATTGCATTCTGTCCTCTATTTGTAATTCTGTGAGGTTAGACACAGGGAAACTCAAAGCTCTTCTAGTGATAATTAGAGGAAAAGGAAGAATCATATATCAGCACATTGGTGTGTTAAAAGTCTTGAGTAAATCATGGAAACATTGCAGTGGACCCTATGTGATGATACTAAAAGAACAACTAAAACTGGAAAATTAATGTGGCAGGGTAGGCAGCAATGAACTCATTGCAGGGTTTGGTTTTTAAATCCCTAAAAGGAAAGTTATTAGAAAGCCTGTATTTCTTGTTAGCATGTATGCTAGTGGTTTAAGGACATAGGTAAGAAGAATCAGAAAGAATCTCCAACATTGAGAACTTTGAAATTTTGTTTTGTTTTCTTGAAGCATACTAAGAAAGCATAGTTGCAGCTAGATGAAGGTTAGAGTCATAGACCTGCAGTCAGGAAGATCCAAGTTCAAATTCAGCCTCAAACACTAACTAGCTGTGTAGCCCTGGATAAGTCACTCAATCTCTGTGTCAGTTTACTAATTTGTTAAATGGGGATAATAATAACACCTTCTTCCCAGGGTTGTTTTGAGGATCCAATGATATAACATATGTGAAATGTCTTCTAGCCTTAATGCTGCATAAAAGCTAACTATTATCACCATAATCATCATTATTATTAAGTATAGTTGTAGTTTTAAAAGTTTAGAATCAGGTATAGCCACGAGCTGGGACCCTGTCCTTTTGTCTGTATGTTAAAATGGATTTACTTCAGTTTATCAGAAAGTAACTGCAATAAATTCATCCTCATTGAATGGACACTTTAAATGGAACAAAATGACTTTATTGGAAATGTCTTTATAGGACAGTAATATGGGAAAGGGACTCAGTTCCTTTAGTTATCTAGGGCATGGTGCTATATGAAGAAAGAAGGGTTGGCTGAAAACCTAAAAGGAGCAATATTAGAATTCTGATTATGGTAACCAAAATCAGTCAGGAAAGGTTATCAGAGGACCATTCCAAAGTAGATCTCTGTGAACCATAAGAGAGGGTCATGCATACCTGCAGAGATTAATGTACTTCTCTCAAAAGGCATGCAAATCAGAGGACAGTGTTAAAATAAATAATCTGGGATCTTCTACAGGAATAGGGTGAAAACAAGGTTGTTTTGATCTCTGGCAGTGTGATTAGAAGGAAAAAAACATCAACAGCAACAACAATCTTTCCCTGAACCACCTCTAGTTGTTAGGAACATTGCAAGTAAGGACACTGAAAGGCTTAATTTTAACACTGTTGTTGGATTTTTTCCTTTTTTCTTATACCACTATTGAATCATCTATTGATATCTTTGTTAAATGATTTTGACAGAAGTGCCCAGCATTTGTACCAAAGATACTTAGATAAATGTTAATAGAGATATGAGACAGGTTGCTCAGCAGATGGATGCAGAACTTTGAGTCAGAGAGACCTGAATTCAACTCCAACCTCAGACACTTACTACTATGATTCTGGACAAGTCACTTAACCTTTGTCCATCTCAGTTGCCTTATCTGTAAAATGGAGATGACAATAGTAACTATCTTTCCAGGGTTGTTGTGATGATAGAATGATATAATCTTTCTGAAAGCTTTTATTAACTTTAGAGCATGATACAAATGTTTGCTGTTATTACACCAGTACTTTTCTATTCTTTCTATCTGAAGGATCTCTGTTGAATAGAAGATGAACACAGAAAAAAAAATTCTAGTATCTAGTACTAGTATAGTACCTATACTATAGATATATGTAATCTATACCTGGTATAGTATTTAGTGCACTGAGACTATGTCAGATTGAGAGGCATTGTGGTGATTAGTGAAAAGACCTCAGGTTCTGCAGTCAGAGAATTGTAGTTTGTATCCTAGCTTGTGTTCCGCCTCTGTGACTTTTGACAAGCCACTTTCATCACTCTGCTTCAGTTTCTTACTTTACAAAATGGACTAGATGGCCTCTTATGTCCTAAATTTATGATTAAAAATAATCTGGGTCCATGTTCAGTAAGTGCCAATGGTCTTACATTTCATATTTATAAATGTCCCCCATGTGATGCCTATATGGTATTGGAGCTTAAGTTTTCAGTGTAATTAATCAGATTATTTTTTTTCCATATGAGTGGGCTACTTTATTTAATTTAGAGTTGAGTTCTGGAAAGATTTGTATTAAAGAAATATATGCATCTATTTTTTTTTAATTCCATCTTTTATAGGAAGACTTTTTCAACCCGTCTTAATTCTAGTGTCTTGCCTCTGTTAATCATTTCCTGCTTACCCTGTAATAGCTTGTTTGTATATACTTGTTTTTATGTTTTCTCCTTCCTTCATTGGAGTGTGAGCTCCTTGAAAGGCAGGGGCCATCCTTTACCTCTTTTTGTATCCTTAGCACTTAGAACAATGCCTGATTCATAGTAGGATCTTAATAAGTGTTTATTGATGGTTTGATCTAGAAGATCTTTGTGCTTGACTTTAAATTCCCTTGAGTGTCAGTATTTTATATGTTGTTTGTGGATTTTATGCAAGCATAATGAAATGACAGTATTTTATAGTCTTTTCCAAATTACAGAATAGATTTTTCAAAAGAGAAATTCTGAGCAAATCTTTTCCCACCATTCCAATTATGACATGTCTTAGTATAGGAAATGCATAGTACATTTAGTTCTCCAGGAATTTTTGTACTTTATTATCAAATCATTTTATAATGCCAACTGCTTTTAAAAAATAACCATTGTACTTTTTCATTTCTTCTTTCTACATGACAGTATTGCCTTTGGCCATGTTGCAATAAAGTGCATTCAGGCACAAATAGTTCCAACTGAATTGCTGTCTTGTGTAAGCCTGGAATATCCACCATTGATGGGCAGTCATGCTTGAGTCTGATTAGTCAACAGCTCTGCTGCCTAAAATTTAAACTTTACTTTAAAAATGAACATTGTGGTAATATGCAAGATAAACATGCCTTAAGGTGTCATAGACACATGTTTGCATGTTGTAAATACAGTTATTTCCTAGAATTCTGCAATTTATTTCTGCTTAATAATCTGTAACACTTAGCTCTTTGACTCAGGCATGTGCTAGTACTTGAGATCTGGTTATTGAGTTCCATATTTTCTACTTGAGAACAACTGTGTGTTTGTGTGTGTGTGTGTAGTAAACTTGTACTTGTATATATTCTTTTGGTCTATGATAATGGCTCTAAAATGTTTTTATCCACTATATAGTTTTTGTTATACAAAAGCATAACAACACTGTGCTCATAGTACCTTCTAATGGTAAGATAACATGTAGATCATTTGATACATCCGAAATACATACATAATTGATTGAAGGTAACTTTAGAAGGGAAGGCTTTAGAAGCAAGGGAGAACAGGAAAGGGCTTCTAGAGAAAGTGACACTTCAGTATGAAGAAAACTAGGATATTAGGATGTGACGACTGGTTGGATGGGGTTGGATGACATATTTTAGGAAGAATATTTGGCAGACTATAACACATCCAATGACAGAGAACAGGATGGTGATGGGACTTTAAACTCTGATATGTGATGACAGCTGAAGTAATAGAGGATATTTAATCTGGAAAGGAGGAAACATAGTGAAAATATTATTGTCAGCTATGGAGGGCAAAACTTGAACCTTTGGAGAGAAACTCAAGGGATGGAGTAGAACTTTTGGGACTTCCCTTGGTCTTTGGAAAGGTGAGTCCAACTGGTAACTTTGGTCCAAGTCATCAGTTTGGTTAGGCCATGGATACAAAAAGAGGTAAAGGATGATTATTGAGCAGGGGAATGGCATGAACAGAACCATGCTTTAGGAATAACTTTTTGGCAGGTGCTTGAAAGATACAGTCTCTCTAAGCAGGAGGCCATTACCATAGTCTAGGTACAAGCAGGAATGGGGACCTGAACCAAAGTGGTGAGAAGACAGATTTAAGAGATATGGTGGTAGAGTCAAGAAAATAAGATTTGGCAAGTGACTGGATATGTGGGTTGAATAAGAGTTAAAATTTAAGAGTAGACCTGAGGTTCAAACTTGAATGACTAGTGGTTCCATTGTCAGAAACAGAAAAATTTGAAAGAAGGTAGGTAGGGGAGAAGAAGCATTGAATTCAGTAAGTTACATTTTGGAGCCATATGATAGTTTTAGAACAGATAGACATTCTAGGACATGTAGTTCAGAGGAGGAATCATTTATGTGAAGGCCAAATAGCAATTTGGATTATCATGGTCTTTAATCCAGAGAATTTTAAACAGAGATTCTTAAAGATAACAAGACAACAGACAGAGAAAGAATCATAGACTAGAAGAACTGAACAGAAGCTTCCCAGGAATTAGTGATTTGTGCTGGAAAGAATCAGCAACAAAAGGGCAACAGTGGAAAGGAGAAAGTAAAAGGACAGTGGAAGAGTGCTAGAGAAGGGAAAAATTGAGTTGGGCCTGCAGACATGTGTGATAGTAATGGAATATAAAGATTCCCCTGTATTGGCTTGGTTTTCAAATTGATTGTGTTAAAACCCAGAGCTTGTTAATTCCACCTGTGGGATGGACTTGTTGACTTGAAAAGAGAGACAAGAACTGGGAGGAGCTGGTGACTTAGATTTGAGAGACACAAGAGAGAGGCAGAAGAACTTTTTGGAAGCAGCACCTCGTGGAGGCAGAGAGAGACTGAGAATTTCTGGGGGCTCACTCTGAGAAGTGTTCTGTGATTTGATCTGTATTCTGGGAAGCCATTGTTGAGAGTCCCCCGGCTTTGAAAAACCCAGATGTGGAAACCCAGATGTTGACTGGGTATGGATGTAATGGTTGGACAGTTTGGAAATCTGTCTACTTGATCTATTTCCATCTTGATAATTCTGCCTGTATACTTTGAAGTTCGGGGTGCTGACCTTTTCTCCTGAACAAGGTAAACGATATATGTCTGACTGATTAAAGTAAGCTTGTTAACCCATTTTGAGTTGCTTTCCTTTAATAAAGCAGATCCAAGAACCTGTGGTGGAAGCAACCCTGAGGACCCTTTGTGATAGTAATGGAATATAAAGATTCCCCTGTATTGGCTTGGTTTTCAAATTGATTGTGTTAAAACCCAGAGCTTGTTAATCCCACCTGTGGGATGGACTTGTTGACTTGAAAAGAGAGACAAGAACTG
>NW_027185799.1:22689748-22703582 GCF_028583685.1 Petaurus breviceps papuanus
AGAACTTTTTGGAAGCAGCACCTCGTGGAGGCAGAGAGAGACTGAGAGAATTTCTGGGGGTCACTTTGAATTGCCCTGGACTTTTGAGACCTGCCCCCTGAGCTGCCAAGGACTGAGGAGACATGGCTGTTTTGCTGGTACTTTGTCTGTCTGTTTTGATGTTGTTTTGCCAGATTTGTCCACTGGTGAAAGACAGTCCTTTTGTTTAAGAAGTCCTGGAACCTGACTGCTGGCTAAGAGATCCTGAGACTGTCCTGCAGACAGAGTGAATACTATCCACTGGTGAAGGACAGTGCTGTTGTTGCAGGGGTCTGGGAACCTTTCTGTTGGTTCAGAAGCCCTGAAGAAGGATTTTCTTGTTGTATGTTTACAGAAATCCTGGGAGAGGGTTTTGCTAATGTTTTCAGGGGTTCTAGGACTGTTCTACAGACAGAGGATGAATTAATGAAGGGACTGGCAATGTATCTTGTGGCCTTGCTAAGCCTTGTCTCCCCAGGAACTAAGACCTCCATTTGGGTATTAAGTGCTTTGCTTAAACTTGATGTAACTCTGGGGTAGATTCAATTGTGATCCAGGGGTGGGGAACCTTTGACCTTTTTGTGCTCTGTGATTGAACAAATGAAGGTACTTTACTTATGTTTGGAAACTAATCTCCATTTGAGAAGAGGGGTTTTGTGATGGGCTAAATGAAGGTACAGCCTAGGGGTGGAGTAGTATTTAGAACAGGGACTTTGTAATTGATTGAATGAATGGAAGGTCCTGGGGCGGGGTAGTACTTGGAGATTATTTAATCACCCTTGGTAAATGCTGTATTTTGAATGATGTCATGTTTTGACCTTCTCTGTTCTTAATTTGCCACTGAATAAAATGGAGAGCACCTATGCTGGTATTTTGAACCTTGGGAAGTTGCCTTTCCTTGGCATTACATTACAACATGTTAGAATAGGTGACTTGGATTGCAGCTGCCAGTTGGACCCACCCCTTCAAATACCAAAGGAAGTTCCAGAAGTTTTACTCTTTTTCAAAATTCCCTTTGTCCAGCATTATATTCTGCTTATTTTTTAACCTATTGTGTCCTGATTTTGATCCAAATATAAAGTAGACTAGGGTTAGCTGAAAATATTTAAAAAAAAAATTAAATTAACGTGGTGATCCCAGACTCTGTCAGAAATTTTCCTAACTGAGCTATTAAGATTGTACTAATAACATTTTTGTCTGATTTTTGTGGCTTAAGACAGTAGAAAAAGGAACTATGTAGACGTGAGGGTCATTGTATGACCCCCTAGGCTAAAACTGAGCAAGTAATTATAACAGACCATGGTTGCTTAAATCTCCAGCCCCACTTATAAGAAAGAAATGGGGTAGGGTGAAGACAGCTGAAACCTGGGTAAAGTTCACTTCCACCCATTCCAGAAGAGAGGTAGTAGAAAGAATCAAGTACTAGCACCATTTGTTGGTGCTACACTTGGTAAGTTTCATACCTATGGGATAGACTTTGTTGAAGTGAGTGGGATCTCAAGAGAGATACTCAAACTATTAAGCAATCAACTGATTGATCACTGAACATTTATTATGTGCCTACTATGTACCAACCACAGTGCTAAGCATTAGAGATAACAAAAAGAGACAAAAGATAGCCCCTTCTCTCAAAAAGCTTGCAGTCTATCTAGGATTTATCTGCATGCATGATGATAGCAGAACCATGGGAACTAATGAAATCACCAAAAACAGTACAGAGAGTGAAGAAAAAGGGGATCATTAGAACAATATACATAAGAGTTTTGGAATCCGGTCCTTCTTAGAAGTTAGGAACAAAGTCAAGAGGAGAGAGATGTCTGAGTAGATGGGGGCAAAGGTCAAATAAAAGTATAGAAATCAAGAATTCTAATTTAGCTTCTAGCAGGTGATATTTGGAACTCTCTCGGCTTCTTTTGCATCAGCAACTTTTTGATGACACTTAAAAATAGCAACCTGCTTTAAGAAAGATCAACTGCTTGACAATTAGGAAGATATATGACTTGAGCCAAGTAACTCTGACACTATGGGGCTCAGTTTCCTTGCCTGAAAAATAAGGGGTCAGGTGTTTTTCTATATCCCATGATTCTATCAAATGAGGTTAAGGAAACAGTCATGGCATGGGTTTAGAAAAGAGAGAAGAAAACAGAAGCATCATCTATCAAAAAAAAGTTTGCAAACTTATGTCATCATAGTATTTCATGTGCAAATGAATATTAGATACAGTCTAATCCTTTCACTTCATGACAATGACGATGATAGTGCTCATATTTCACTTTAAGGTTTGCAAAGCATTTTACAATTATTACCTCATTTTATCCTCACAACAACCCTGGGAGGTAGATGATATTATTATTCTTGTTGTAGCATGAGGAAATTGAGGCAGACAGACTTGCCTAAGGTCACATAGCTAGTAAGTGTCTAAAGCTATATTTGAACTCAGCATTTCTTTACTCCAAGTACAATGCTTTATCTAGGGCAGCTCCACCTGGGAAAAATCTAGCTGAAGTAATATGTCCAAAGTAAATGATAGAGCATGGACTCAAAGCCTTGCCCTCTTCTCTCTGTATTTACTGTATCAATCAGTGTCCCTTGTTTGTTTATCTTTTTGGAGAGACAGACTCACTTTCTCAGTTTTCCTCACTTTCTCAAATATCTTTCATGAGAATAAGATAAAAAATAGTCTTCTACAGATGTTGAAAAGATAAATACCAAAACATCAATTTTATTAACAAATAACACTATTTAAAAACAGAGCCAACTGTGAGGCTTAACCTTGCTTTTGGTATATAAATGCAATGAAATCTGCTTAAAGAGTTTATCCATGATTACACTGTCTTTTGATGTTTGATTGTAGGTTGTCTCCTAGGAAGATTTCACTATATAAAATTGTCACAAGAAATTAGGGATTTTAAATAAAAAGACATTCTTCTTTTTAATCAGATACATATTTTTGAAGAAAATAAGGTGAGGAAAGGATTTTCCCCTTCTCTTTTAATATTTCAAAGTATTCTTGATTTTTACCTCCCAAAAGGAAAAAAAAAAAATCAGAAGTATCAATAATGTGGTTTTGCCATTTCTGAAAGCAGGTAATATTTATATGCCCTCGAAATGTTGTTATTTAAAATGCTATAGCTGTGGAGGTGCTAGTGATATTAATTTAGAGGGTGAATCATAATGTGTAAAATTTAGACTAATAGTTATTGACTCGACTCCTAAGTATTGTCGTTAAAGGCATAAAGAGTCCTTTGAAGTGTTCGTTAGCTATTTTGTATTGATAGAGCAGTTTTTACTATATAAGCTCACTAATCATTCAGATGATTTTTTTATACTTTACGTTTTCTTTTCACTGCTTTCACTGTATAACATGCTAAAGTGTGATAGTTAATTATTTTGCATATTTTATATACTTCACTATTTATTTTTTATTTCATTAGTCACTTAACAAACACAAATAACTTCTGCTTTTTGTATTAGGAGATTAAAGTATGAGTTTGCTGTGGCCAAAAAATCATCCAGGATTAGTGATGAAACATTTCTCCTTCTTATCCTATAATCCTTCTCCTCTAGCTTTTCTCCACCATATCACAATTTAAGGATTTATTATTTTTTTCCATGAAAAGGAAGAGAAAAAAAGTACATGCTCTTATGAGGTGCTTCTCTACACCCGCTTCCCCATTAGAACAAGTTGAGTTTTGGAATTTTAGATTTCAGAATGAAAAATGTATCTTTCTTGAGTAGTAGTTCATTTCTATGCATGTGTTCTCCTTGGGCTTCCCTATGACTAAGCTCAAATCCCTATCCCTACAACCAAGTTAGTATTCACTTATGAATGAGTCTTCTTGCTTTACATTTCTGGTCATATACCCCACTATTCCTACCTAATTTATACATAAGGATGAAGTCAGCTTATATGAATTATTTCCCCAAGGCATGTTTTAGTAGTTCGTCTCATTTATGGGAGAGTCATTTCAAGGCTGCCAGAAATTTTTATTCTTGGTGATGTCTCAAGTACATGTCCTCATTTAAGAACTTTGACTCCTTTACCTACATTTTTGTTTGAAATGTTTCCATTTGACAACTATCAACTCATTGAATATTGAAGTGCTTTTTGAATAAACTAGCAAAAATTGAAAGGAAACATTTCAGGGGTGGGTACTGTACTCACAATGCATGACAGTGGCTAACTGAATCTAACTGAATTTGTTGCCTATTGAGTTCTAAATCCTATAATTTCCCTGTGATGATTAAATTGAAAGTACTGCAAAATATAACATTATTGTTACAGAACAGTCTGCTATACAATGTTAGTCTTATTTTTAACAAGTGACTGCCTAGGGAGATTTTTCTCATTTAGAAAAAAGAAGTCACACATTCTATAGGTTACATGTATGGGGCTTTTTTTTTACTCAGAAATAATGGTATGGACCCTTTTTCTCATGTGAACATTTGTAGAGCTTTTACCAATTAGTGTAATATTACCTGAAACCCAGAAAACAGGATTTCATATGTGTGTGTGTGTGTGTGTGAAGAGGCACATTTATAAGAAAAAAAATTACTGTCTAACATTTAGGCTTGTGCCATAGTGAAATAGTTTGCTAACATGGGAAGGGGGAGTAGTTCTTGGTCATTAGAGATCTTCAAGGAAAGACTAGGTGGCCATTTGTTCTATACATTAAAGAGGCTTCTGGTTCTTTTATGGCATAGACTAAATGGTCTTTAAGATCCCTTCCAAATCCAATACTCTTTTATTCTGTGACCATAAGAATTTTAGTGTCTTCCCCGCTATGCCCTCTAAGATCCACCCTTTTAAGCATATCTAAATGAATTTGTATAAACACTAAATTAATAATTAATATTAGCTTTTACTAAGTGTCTATATGCCAGACATTATGCCAAGCACTTCATATACAAAAAGTGGCAAAAGACATTCCTACCCTCAAGGAGCTTACAGTCAAATGGGAACATTAATACTAGTTTGGAATGGTTTGGCATAGTTATTATTTCTCTGGAGAGTTGATCTTGATTTAATTGTAAATGTCCTTGTGAGGACAGAGGCAAACTCTGTGGAAGGTAAGTTCAGTAACACCTGTTCTGTTGTAACTAGTGTTCTGTAATGAAGGTGACTTCACAATTTTAAAAAAAATGGAGAAATTAAACCACAAATGCAGTTTTGCCTCAATTTTCTCTTTTATTTTCACAGTCTACAGAAATATACAAAAATTCCTAATACAAACAGCAGAACAGTGCCTTTTTATACACATACATATACACATTTTACTCACATAAACTATACACACACAAACACACACACACACAGAGAAAATGATGACTTTATTGATGCTGAAAGAAAAAGAACTGGATGGATGTCTGCTTGTATAAACACTGAAAACAGTGGCATAGCAGCTGTCTGACTAGGGCACTCTTGGCTCCATGGCTCCATTCTAATCTAGTCACACAGATTGCTTGACCCTCCACTATTTCTTGCTTCTCTTAGACACAAATTTAAAGACTAGCTAATTGGAAAGTTACACAGTTAGCATTTTCTGAGGTCCATTCTTGGCATGACTCTTGGTGCTGTGACAATTAAGAAGCCCACACACTTTCTCTCCCTCTTACCTGCTAGTTCTATTTTAAGAATATAACCTCTTGTTGAAAGACAAAGCTAATGTAAACAGGGCTAGTCGCTTTGCCTTTTCTGAATGATTATTGATCACAGGCAGTCAATGCTGTAGTGTCAGTAGGAGCAAAGTACTTTCCTGATTCTATAAACCACCTTCTCTTTTTTTTTTCTTCATTGAATATGTTTGCTAACTCTTCATCTATACCATGCTGGAAAATTTTAAAAATGAATCAACCAGGGCCGGCTAAGTGGCCCAGTGAATAGAGCACTGGCCCTGGAGTCAGGGGAATCTGAGTTCAAATGTGGCCTCAGACACTTGACACAGTTACTAGCTGTGTGACTTTGGGCAAGTCACTTAACCCCAACTGCCCTTCAAAAAAAAAAAAGCAAAAAAAAAATGAATCAACCCTGTAAACTGATGCTTGGGGCAACTAGGTGATACAGTGGATAGAGCATTGGGCCTGGAATCAAGAAGACCTGAGTCCAAATGTGGCTTCTCACTTAGCAGTGTGACCCTGGACAAGTCACTTAATCCTGTTTGCCTCAGTTTCCTCATCTGTAAAATAAGCCATAAAATGACTGTATTATCTTTACCAAGAAAACTCCAAATGGGGTTATGAAGAATCTAATGCGATTGCAATGACTAAACCACAGAAGTTGCTGTTTGGAATATCTTTTTAAAAATCTGTTCTCTGTTTCTGTCCTATAATCTACATTCCACATTCCAAATGTGAATGATAGGTCTTCATCTTTGGAACTGTGGTGCTTTTGTGCACCAACTAGCAGTTGACTAAGGGTTTTGCTGGAATGAATATCTAAATTAAATATCAGAGCATTTTGTGTTTGTGTATCCCCCTTTTCCCCTTATCTCCCTATTCTCCCTCTATTTTGTTTTTAACTATGAATGACACAGACTGTGACTTTATTCATTCTAGGGCTTCTTCATATTTCTAGAGTGGTTCCTTTACAAGGTACCTGTATATAGTCTAAAGGGAACACTTCTTTTTGCCTGTAAGATCTATTTGGAAATATTTCTATCTTCCTGAGCTACTCCTTCCTTCTAGTACAAGAAACACCCAAATCACCTCTTCCCTGAAAGTGCATTTCATACATCTCCATCTTTGTGATAGCACTGAAGTCATTATGTAGCAGTTGGCTCTGATACGCTTGCACAGACACAAATTGAGTCCGACAGGACTGATGTCTCCTGGACTTTGCTGTCATTTGAAATGCTGGCATGAGGATGGTAGCAATGAAAGGCAGGGAGGAGAGGGGAAAAGAGCTGATGGCTGCACACTTTGCCTATGAAGACTTTTTAGATTTTTATCTTTTGATTTAACTGTGAATGACTCCAAGTAATTTTACAGTAGAGATTGATAAGAATAGTCAATTCAGCGTAGCTCATCAGTTAGTGTTCCCTAAAAGACCGTGAACCCTATATTAGAGTTTAAAACTTGCTTCTTATTACCCTAAAATCTATATAAAACTATCTGGTGGAATGATAATTAGATTGACTTTTCCTCCCTTTCTCTTTTATTCTTCATATATGCTACTCATGCACAGTAATGAAATTGATATTGCCCCCCCCCCCTTCTTGTTGTGCTTGATAAGCTCAAGCAAAGAATTTGTCTTGCAGTTATTTTTAAGACCCAAGTTGTTTCAGTGATTTGGCCAATTTTGGACATCTTTAGTGTCCCTTGTTGCAAATTACTTTTATGTATTAAATGTTCCAATATGACAAGATTAGAGGAGTCAAACTTTTGTTTTCAAACATTCTTGTTAAACATGCTTATTCCCAAATTCTTCCTGGAGTGAGGAAATTAGAAAAAGTCATGTCAAATGTAAAAATAAAGGACAAGAATTGATTCTAGAATCCTTGGTTCTGTGATAATGGTTCTATTCACCCAAGTTCAGGTTTTTCTTATCTTTAGAACTGGTTTCCCTGCCTGTAGTCTTTGACCTCTTTATTCTATCCTTAGAAACCCATGAGATGAATAATTTTCTACTTGATAGTTCTGATCCTGTTGTACTCAGTACCCTTCAAAGTCATCCCATTGCTAGCTGAATAGAAATCCAGGCTACTTAGCCTGTCGCTAAGGCACCTCATCATATACTCCTAATCCATTTGTCTTGATTTACAACCATTTGTTGTTCATTCATTTCAGTTGTGTCTGACTCTCTGTGACCCAGTTTTGAGGTTTTCATAGCAGAGATACTGAAGTGGTTTGCTTTTTCCTTCTCCAACTCATTTTATAGGTGAAGAACTGAGGCAAACAGGGTTTTAAGTGACTTGCCCAGGGTCAGACAGCTAGTAAGTATCTGAGGCCAGATTTGAACTAATGAAAATAAATCTTCCTGATTCCAAAATAAGTACTCTAGGCATTGAGCCATCTAGCTACCCTTCCTGCTGTGGACAGAAGCCTTCATTTATTTCTTTATTTTCGTTCTCATTCTTACAAGTAAAAGTAAAATGGGGAAGTGAAAGGAGTATTGGTTTGAAACCAGAAGACTCAGATTGTAATCTTGACTCTCTGGGACAAGTAGATCCACCTCTCAAGGACTCAGTTTACCCCATCTATAAAATGAGGGGATTGGATTAGATGGTTTCGCTCCCTCTTGTAGCTGCTCTAGCATTATATATATCCCTTATTTCTCAGTGCTTGTTACATACCATTTCATTTTCTCTTAATTTCTCTGTGATTCATCTCACCCATTAAACTATGTTTTCCTTGATCATAGGTACAGTGTCTTAGAATCACTATTCTATACCTGGAAGGGACCTCAGAACCCTTCTAGTCCAACTCCATTTTAGAGGGAGTTTGGTTTTTCCAGTGTTACTGTGGTAGTAAAGTGTTAGCAGTGGAATTTGAATCCAGGTCTTCTAATAATGAATTGTTGCTCTCCATGCCAGCTAGCATAGTCCTTTGTAGACTCTTTCAACAAATGGAAGAGTGAATGAATGAATGGTAATCATTGTTATGAGGAAAATATTTTTTTAAAAAACACAAAGAATTTTGCCTAGTAGACTTAAAAATCTTAAATCATAAATGTTCCGGAGCTTTTACTTTTGCCATAGAGATGTCCTTGGGTTTTATATGACTTTTTCTAAAAGAACCTTGAGCTCTGATGGTAGATTTTCATAATGTCCAGTCAAGGAATGTTTGCCTCGTTGTCTGTAGACCAGCCTAGCTAAGTTCAGATAGGTATTGTTAAAAGGTTGGCCAGCAGATGAATGTCTTTTTGTGGCCCCAGCAGTTCATTGCAACAGGGCATAGAGAGTTTGCCTTCTCTATCAGTAGAGGGAGTATCCACTTGGAAAAGTTAATTCAGAAAGGTCATGCTAACTATTATTTTGACATATGGAAGCCAAACTAGACTTAAATGTTGATGTGTCTGCAGGGAAAAAGCCAAATGTACCATTTTAAAAAATTCAACCTTCTCCCATTTAGCCTGAGAAGTTGAATTAGCCCTGTCATTTCACCTAGTGCCAAGAACGCAGCTTCCATTATGTTGTCAATAATAGACTTTTATTCTGCACAGTGGAACTTCTTTAGAATCCCTCTTATATAGCATTGGTGTGTTTCATTCTACTGATGTATTCAAGTAATGTTTCATTAAAAGTGACAGTTTATTCTCATGGTTTATTGCCCCAAAGGTGGCATTGAGCAGGGGAGAATGAAATCCGAGGAAGTTGACTTCAGATTGGCCTGAAAATGGGACAAGTTGGTCTTTGGCGCTGACATTTAGCCACTCGTGAATAAAGTGGACCTAAGGATTTCCTTCCTAATGTAGATGGATTGTGGTTACGATTTATCATGTTTTCACAATGCTTTGTTTATCTCATTGTGATTGTGATGGAAAAGTTAAAAAAAGAAAAAGCAGACATCTAACCCTTTTTTTTCTTCTTTTCTCTCTGTCTTTTCTGTTTCTGTTCCTTTGCAGGCTCTGAAAGCCCATCAGCTGAAATTTCAGACCGGACAGACTCGCAGTGGCTTCTGGGCCCGTGAGAACGAGGCTGCCAAGGCTTGCTGGTGCCAAGCTGCAGAATGATTCACGTAGCCAGGCCAGTGGTGGTACTCCTGTACTTTGTCCTCTATGCTGAGGCTGAGAGTAAGTGCCATTTCTGCCATTGTATATGGGAGATGTCACCATAATGAGTAGTTTTGTTTTCATTTGGCACTAGGATTCAGGTCTCTGAATAAGTTTCCTTTGGAGTAAATTTTGAGACACTGTGGGATCCTCCTTGGCTCTCAGCCAGTATTTGAAAGGGATTATTTACATGACTTCCTTGCCATTTCCCCCCTCTTAATGTCCCCTTTCTCATGCATTGAACTGATCCTACTGTGTTTTATTTACTTCTTACCAGACTGTGGATAAAGACAATATGAGGAGAATGATATCCCCCAAAGGGAGGTTAACCATTCAGTGATTCTAAGTAGCAACCCATCATTCAGGCCCATTAGAAACTTCTTTGTGTGTGGGTTTTTTTTTATTATTTCTAAGTTTGGGAAAATGCACAATATCATGTTGAGTCCAATTAAACTTCCAAGCCCCTAGTAACTGTCACAGCAGCTGTTCTAATGTATTATTTCCGACAGCTGTCGTGGAGTACAGTGGCCAAACAGATCAAGCGGAACTGACAACTTTGTGGTTCAGTGAAATGTGTGTGTGTGTTTGTGTGTACATGTGTGTTTGTGTGTAAAAAAGAGAGAAAGAAATGCACTTTTGTTTATAGAAATTGGTGGCATATAGACACTGAGGCTTTGATTACTGCACTCATTTTATGAAACTATAGGGTTTTGCTCAATTAGCTTGCCAATTAATGAGAAGATAATATCTTCTTTTTAATTAGGAAATCATTAGGTCTACCTTGTTTACACGTGTTTCTTTTCCCAGCTGTCCTATGGCCTTTTGGAAGAGATAGCACAGAAACGAGCAAATTTCACTTGCTTGTAGTTGTTGACAGGGTTGGTTTCTTGCTAGTGGTTCCATTCCCATGATTGCCAGCCTTTCTCTTTGGGAGTCCCTTGCTGCTGTTAAGAGGAAAAACATCTGCAGTCATTAGTTTCCCTCCCCTGCCCCCAACTGACTATTTCAGTGAGATTAAGTCAGATCACGTTAAGGATGTCTCCTACTCAAGGGCTCTGTGTCATGTTGGCTCTTATATATTAACTGCATTCTGACAAAAAGACCCCCAAAACAGCCCATTTTCTCATTTAAGTAAAGGGCTCTATTTTTTCCACATAATCTTTCACGGGGGTGAATGAGAGAATACATACATAGAACATATGTATCTGTAGCATACCAAGGGTTAATAATGCGTGGGCTTTTCTCCAGGCTGTTAATGACCAGCTGGGAGAGTTGTGTCTAAGGTGAAGCCAAGGACGGTTTAACACTTTAGCCAGCAAATAATTAACTGGGAAAAGACCCAAACATGGGGCATTCTTGTTCTTTCAAAACATAGTTTATGTCTTACTTGCTTTTAAAGTTAAAATCTAAATTTAGTTAATGAAAAAATAACATTTTGGAGTAGAGCATATTGCTTCCACTTTGTAAAGACTAGTCTTCACTTTGGGCAGAATAAAAAGTAAAGTTGTTTTGTATTTCCATTGTCAGAAAGCATCTAGGCATTTACTTGAAATGAGCTTTTGTTTCATTAGGTCTCAGTCCTTTTTACTTTGCAGATATACAGACAGGCAGGCAGACAGACACACATACTTTCATACGTATAAGCACTCTTCATTCTGACTTCCTGACTGGAGGAAAGGGCAGTCTGACTCTAACGCTGTTACATCTCCTTTCAAGACTGTAGTTAAAAAAAAAAACAAACAAACTTTGAAAGCAACTCTCTACAGAGCAGCTTATCTTTGTCATTTCCCTTCATTTATAATATAGCACAGCACTTCCAAAGAAATAACAAAAGTATCTTGTTAGTACATTTTGGTTATGTCAAGGTAATAATGTTGATGCTGTTTGAATTTCAAGAATTTGTGCTATTTTTTTCTTTTTGGAGTGGCAATTGGGGTTAAGTGACTTGCCAAAGGTCACAGGGCTAGTCTGAAGCCAGATTTTAACTCAGGTCCTCCTGACTCCAGGGCCAGTGCTCTATTCACTGCACCACCTAGCCGCCCCAGAATTTATGCTATTTTTACATTTAACTCTAGCTGGAATATAACCTATTTTGCTTCTTTTATCCTATCAATGCAATTACATTAATGAATCAAGGTTTGAGAATATGAAATAATTGTTTCTTCTTCATATATATATATATACATATATATATATGAGTGTGTATTCATATATATGCAGGTGTATATATCACATGTATACACATAAATATAAATATATGTGTTTTTGTCTATCACATATGTGTATATATATTATCCTAGTTTTTAGTATGTATCCTACTGTGTATATTTACATATTAATAGTGTGTGTATATACCCACACACATATAATCCTGGCAATGAAATCACTGAAATATCTTCTTTTTTACATAATTCTTCATTGAACTAGAAAGAATAGTCAGGATACTGCTGTAAGATACCTCTGTAAAAAAGGTTACACTAGATGGTCTTGAATGTGTCTTCCAGCTCTAAATCCATGATTTTATAATATTATAATTTTCTCCAGAGCATGTGAGTAATCAATAAAAGATGGTAAGCAGAAGGAGCTAGGGCATTCATTTCTTTTTTTTTTTTTTACTTTTTTTGCTTTTTGGAGGGCAGTTGGGGTCAAGTGACTTACCCAAAGTCACAAGGCTGGTAAGTGTCTGAGGCTGGATTCGAACTCAGGTCCTCCTGAGTTCCTTGTGCCACCTAATCACCCCAACGGCATGCATTTCTACCAGTATGAGTGGGATCAGAGTTAATTCTGCAGAGTGAATAAATTTATGATTAAGACTAATCATTTCCAACATATTTTGACCCTTTATCATTTATCATCAGACTTGGAAATGAGAAAGAATGAGGATTAGGAAATATTTTCTTTTTTGTAATGGCTTATGCCATTTAACATGCTCATCTTCAAGCATGGACCAATTTACCTATGGAACGTTTATATCTTATTAAAAATGCCTTTCTGAAATTATTATTTGAGCTCATGGGTATATTTTCAAAACACTTAATTATTCTTAAATAGGTAATTTGCTGTGCTTAATATAGCAATTTAGTAAGATTCCCTTTGGCAATATTCATACCTGAAAGAAAAAAATTTATTGGTTACTTTAACCATTAGGAATATGTTTATTTAGAGCTTCCTTCTTTATTAGTTTTTTTTAAAGCAATGCTTTTTAATGCCCAATTCCCTTGAGCTTCCTTGACTATGAAGTAAAACAGAGTCAAAAACCTTCGATTTTAAGCCCTTAAATTAGCAATGTCCTCCTGTCTGTAATGACAAAAATGCTTTAGCTATTTTTGTGATCCTCTCATTCAGCTTCTGATTTTCTGGTCAAATTCTGAATTAACTGATCCCTGGCAGAGGAGTAACCACCTTGTAACTTTTAAGAGTACACAACAAAACAAGAAATATGTATGTCCCACATAATTGGGTATGGTGCACTATACATTACTGTCTTTTGTTTTTGTTTTGCATCTGTCCTTTTTACTAAGAAGGTAACACATTTTTTTTTATCTTTGACTTCTTTGTGTGGCAAGGTACTAAAGAGAAGGGAGAATACCCAAAGTGTTTACAAGATGTTCTTGGAAGCCAGTTACTGCATTCCTTGTGGTGTGAGAACACTTAAGATTCCACTGCCATGTGATTGCCTCTTTTCCCTCCCTCCAGGTCACCAGCTGCTTGCTCTACCCTCCCTCCACCTAGTTACTATTTATAGGGTCACTTTTGACCACTTCAACTTTGGTTTGTTTCTGAGGCTTACCTCTTCCTGCCTGTGTTTACATGGCTCAGTCCACCATAAAAGTGACAAGCCACCAGCTACTGTTAATTGAAGGATAGGGCTGCTGTGTGAGGAGAGATGACACAAATGCATGTGATTGATTAGCAAATCTCCTTCCCAGCAACTTCTAGGTTTAATCTGGGGTTCAGAAATATATTTTTATAACTATTTCAGTAAAATTGTTTGTTTTTTTCATGGGATCCTAGGTATTTTTAATATATTAGAAAACTTTATTCTTAGAGGAAGTTCATAAAGAGCCTGGTATACCAGGCTGACAAAATACCATCTCCCCCCCCCCC
>NW_027185799.1:22703982-22729274 GCF_028583685.1 Petaurus breviceps papuanus
GGTTTCACAGTATGTATCTTATTTAATCCTCTTGGTTGTAGCAGCAAATTGTAAGTCTCAAAGAAGTACACATCTATTGACAACTACTGTGCCATTTACTTGACTGCATCTGGTCATTTTAGAGAAATATATCTGCAAAAAAATTATAAATCACTCTCTAAATATGCAGTTCTTTTTCCAAAAGGAGACATTAGTCAGAATGCCCTTGACTCTTTATGCAATCATTTTAGTGATTTCAAATAACATAAACTTAATGAGCCCATTACCTTTTGGTAAGTCTTTACCACTAAAATTTGACCTTAAGAAGTTAACAGTAAATTAGCCCAAAATTGTGACCATGCTGTGCAGGAAACCTTCAAATATTTAGTCTTAAATGTGATAATTCATTTTAGTCAATAATTTGTTTTCCAAATTACATTATTTGCTTCTGTCTTAAATTCTGTAGTCATCAAATTATCTAGATTTGAGTTGGAGTAGTTTATCTCTTAATTTTAAGTGACAAAAGGGTAATTAGTTTAGAAATAATGTTTACAAACATTTTTCAACATATGTTTTCAAAAATGTGTTTTCAACATATTTTACTTTAGTTTTATTCTTAAAGAAAAGTTTTCAGATACAATTTTCAGTTTGAGTAGAAAATTGTAGAGCTATTTTTACAAAAATTATCATATAGTATTATGACAGTAATTTTATATTACCATTGTTAAATTTGACATTGAGACCCACTAAGTACTCATGACTTTAATTGGTGAAAAAAAAATGCCACAACACATACATACAAAAACACCTTTCCTCCATATAGAAGATGAACAAACCTTTTTAACCATAACCATTTTAGATGGCTCTGTGTATCTCTGTGAAATTAAAGTTTACAATGGCGGGCCAGAAGTCAGGAACAAAGAAAACTCAACCTCTGAAGACAAAAGGGTTTCTAGTAAATATATAAGTCTAGGCTGCTTCTAATTTCTGTATTATTGCCTTAAGAGTCATTTTGAACTTGATTAAAAGGTGATAAAAAAAATTTCTAGATTACATGCAATCAGTAAAATAAATGAGGTAAATTTCTAGGCACATAAATCTTTTGCTGTGATATCTATTTGTTAGACTTCACTTTGGTATTACTGATGTAAGCCTCTACATAAGGATTGTTATTCCTTAGGATAAATATTTTATACATGGAAAAAATTAACCTTGGTAAAGCTTGGGATGTATTCATTGATTTCTTAGTTGACAGAATTTCCTTTGTGTGGCATTACTATCATGTGTCATATGTAATAGAGTCATTCTATACAGTTAAATAAAGGAATTTACTTTCAGACCTTAAAATCCAAGTCTTCTGGTTATCAGAATCATAAACAATAACCTTCAGCTCCTATCTTTGTTTATTGAGATGACCTGGATTAATTTTGGAAGTCAACAATATTATAATATCTAAAGTGTTACCCAAATCATTCCTTCCCAAGTAAATTTCAGTAGAGTATGAGAGAATTAGCTGGTGTAGTGATTAGAACTCTGGACTTGGAATCAGGAAAGCTGGGCTTGAAATCCTACCTGTAAAATTGACTGTGTAATTAGCTGCAGCTTTGAAAATAACTTAATCTCTCTAATCCCTGTATCCTCCTCTCTTAAAAAACATCCTGTATCTATATCATAGGTGATTTGAGGAAGAAATGAGATGGTAGATGTAAAGCCTTTTGTAAACTTTAAAGCATTGTATTATGTTAGCTTCCAGGGTTATTACAACTTTAGAATTCTGTTATTTATTTTTGCTGGAATAATATTTTTAAAACAGTGATATAATAGAAGATGAAGTTCATAGAAGAAATTAACTGAGCTGATAGAGACCTTAATGGGTAATCTAGTTCAGCCTTTTACATCTAGGCAGGATAAAAATATTTCCTGAATAATAGTTGTCTTCCTCAATTTAAATATATAACTTAAAGATCTCATATGACTTCCCTTACTAATTCTTCCTTATTGCTTAGTAGCTTTTTGAAGTACTTGAAAAGATGTTTTGTCTAAGTCATCTTTCACTTATTTCCTCCAAGTTTAAATAGACTGGATAAGGTCAGCTAGAGAAATGGTGAAAAATCATCATGGCTGCCTTTTTTTGGTAAAGTAAATAATCATAATACTAATTCTTCTTCCCTTTCTTAATAGAATGTATTTCTTTTGCCTTTCAAAATATTCTTGTCATTTCTTAAGTTGGTATCATTCTTGATAACTATCAGGCCTGACTGAGAAAATGGACTGGAAAAGATGATCTCTTGAGGAACCCTAGGCAGAGTGATTTTTATCATCATCTCCATGACTATTGATTATGTAATAAATTGTGTGTAATTCACTTCTTTTCATTAGAACTCAGTTTCCTTCTAAGAAAAAAATAAGAAGTTTGGGCTAGATGATTCTCAGGGTCCATTCCAGGTTTAGCATTCTGTGATTCCCTAAAGTGGACAAGCAAAAAGAACTGTGGCAACTGACTAGATGCTGAATTTATTATCTATTTAAGCCACCGTGATACACAGACAACCTGGGCATAGTGCTTGAATAAATTCTTCACCAGTTTTACTGTGGCTAAAGGATTATGCATTTTGGTTGAGATGGCATAATTCATGACTCTCCCTCCCTCCTCCTTTTTCTCTGTGTCGACCCCTCTTTCTATGACAGAAACACCGTTACATTTTTCCTAGTACCTAACTCATCTCTACCACAATAGGAAGAGAATAAAGACTTTCCTTATCTTAGTATGATCTCATTCTAGTAGTGTTATTTGAAGGGGAAAAAAATCAGTTCATTTGTCTACTGCTAAATATTTTTTTGTAAGTAATCTTTATTGGGAGCTTTAAATGTCAAACAGAGAATTTTGTAATTGTTGCTGGATATAATAGGGAGCCATTGTAGTTTATTGAATATGAGGATGGCATGGTCAGGCCTTCACTTGAAGAAAAGAAATCTCCCAGTTGAGTGAAGGATAAAGTGAATTGGGGAGAAACCTGAGGTGGGCAGACCAACCAGAAGACTTTTGCAATAGCCTAGGTTTGTGGTGGTGATGGCATGCATTTGGATGGCAGCAATGTCAGTGGAGAGGTAAGAAATAGGAGAATTATTGTGAAAGTTAAAATGAGGCATGAAGACAGTTTGGATGTTTAGGTGGGGTATAAGTAAAGAACTCAAGAATGACATTGATTTTTCAAGGCTGGGTTACTAAAAGTGTAATGGTACCATTGACAGTAAAGTTGGGAAGGGGGTCATGGTAGTGGCTTGGGAGAAAGATAATGAACTCTGTTTTGGACGGCTTGAGTTTGACATCCCTACTGCTGATGCCCTCTTAGATCACCTTCCATTTTTGCTGGAGATATCTATTATGTGTGATTTTTTGCATGTTATCGCCTCTGTCTGAATGTGATTCCCTTCAGGGTGGGTGTTGTTTTTCACCTTTCTTTGTTATCTGCAGTACTTAACAAAGTGCATGCATGTAGTGGGTATATAATGAAAGCTTACTGACAGATGGACAGTGGCATATCTGAAATGGGATGGCCACACGGTAGGACATGGAGTTTAGTGAATTGCTAGTAATGGTCCAGATCAGTTGCTATACAGAGTTAGTAAGTATACAGAGTCAGAGTCAAGTGAATAAAAGCTGAAATGTTAGAGGGAGACATTGTGGTTTGCTGTCAGCATCTATATGGGAAATTTACATTTTCTCTTAGAAGCACTGGGGAGTCACTGAGAGTTTTTCCATGAAGTGATTGCCTTGTTGAGGTCTGTGTCTTAGTGAGATTATTTGGAAAACTGTTCAGAAATATAGAATGGAAGGGAGAGATTGGACACTGGAATACCATTTAAGTGATTATTATAATAGTCCTTGTTAGATGAGATGAGGACCTGAACTAGGTCTGTGTTCATATGAGTAGAGAGGAGACAGGTGTAAGAGATACTGTGGAGGTATAATGGATAGATCTGAATAACTGAATTAGAGGCAAGGGAATTATCTCAGGTGCTCAGGGGAGGGATAGGTTTAATTGCAGGTCTCTTAAAGTAAAAGAAGGGAATTTGAGGGGGAGGCACTCAGAGTAAAGGACAGAGGAGAAAGAGATGGAGAGGGGAGAGACAGAAAGATGAAGAGAGATGTGGAGGGACAAGGTGAAATTTAGAATGTTTATTGTGCAGAAGGAACCAACATATGGAGTACTGAAGATCATTGCTATTAGTGAATGAGTGCTACCCTGTTAGAAAGGCAGAACATTTTCAATGAAGGTTGTAAAGATGTGATTCTGTGTAAAAACAGGCTGTTTGAAAACTTAATTGAATATTGAAGTCTCTGATCCCAGGATCATGAAGAAAAACAAACAGGAGACTGTTTTCTTCAAGACTTCAAACTTCATAGTTAAATGTGTAAGGCCAGAGGCACTGAATTTACCTTCTATTATACAGATGCTGGGTAGTTAGTTCCTTGAAACTTAAAAGGGGTTTTATGAATCTTCAGTGTAACAAAGTCTAGAAACATTGAACTTGAGAAAGTATTACTTAGATTTTGGGAGGTTCATTTATTGTTTGGGGACCAAGGAGTACTACCTTTTGCTCCTTGTTAAAAATTATTTAAGTGGAACCCACTAACCTGGTTATAATATACATTTACCTAATTGGGAGAATTTCAATTCAAGTGATTTCTATTTCATAGTAAGTGCCTATAGTGTGCCTGGCTCTTAGCTTGTTACTGAGGAGAGGAAGACAAAAGGATCAGTGCATGTGCACAGATGGTTATTAATGACAATGCTGCTGCTGCTGATAGCTGCTCACATTTCTATGTCTTTAAGATTCACAAAACATTTTCTTCAACAGCAGCCTTGTGAAGTAGCTAATGCAAGTATTATGATGGCCATTTCTTCCAATGAGAAATCTGAGGCTCAGAGGGATTTATAACTTGCCCAACAATGTGGATTAATCTTAGAGACAATATTATTAAAATCCAAGCCCCAAGACTTCCAGTTAACATATGAGAGAAATCATGGACAGCTGGCCATGGAGTCAGGAAGACCCTAGTTTCAGTTTGGCCTCTGACCCACACTGACTCCATCTCCTTGGCCAAGCTTGGTGCCCCAGGTAATTTGGTGCCCCAAGCAATTCCCTACATCTTTAAACTGCATGAATATTGCCAATCTGCTTTGGTTGAGGCACTTTCCTCACTGAAAGTTCCCTTTACCAATGAAATCGTGTATAATCTATACATACATATATGCATATATATTTATATATATATGCATTGTATATATTGTATATCTGTGTATACTCCCTAAATGAACATACTGGATGCATTTTAGTATTTTTAATTATTCATATTTATTTAATATACATGCATTGATTCACTAATCAATGCATTTATCAACCAGGTAGATGCTTAGTAAATGGAATTTGGGGCTGTCTACAGTATATAGGAATAGAATCTGCTTCAGTGTAGCAATCACTCTAAATTTTTTTTTAATTAAGATTCTTAAATTTAAACCTATCCCACATGGGCATTTTTATTTTAAACTTCATATATAAGAATATACACTGCAAAACATAATCTATACTCAATTATTCCATTTCATTATAGGTTCCATAGGTAATCACACTGAAGAGAATGATACCATGGAAGAAATAACTGTTTTGAAAAATGAGTCTTACATAGATACCATCCCAACAGAGACGGCATCTTTATTCTTTATAATCATTCTCCTCTCTCCTTACATGACTGGTCTACCATCATTTAGGATCCTACCTTTCTCTGATGTATATCCTTAATGAGGTTTGGATGATGCAAATTTGCATCCTGGAAAAGTTTAAAATGCATTGAAGTGAGTTTAAAAAATTAATGCAAAGATTATGAGTTTATAATAGCAATTTGTAGGAGTATTTCCATAAGTGAAGATGCATATTTAAAGGAGCAGTCACAGTTTAAACTTTTAAATATGATGATGTTCCATGATTCATCAAATTAAAAGTACTTAGAAGAAAATATGACTACACTTCATAAGAGTTGGGATTTCTGACTCATAAAGGAGAGATCTGAAGAATCAAATGTTATAAGTATTTCTTGGCAGCTAGTATGAGGCTCTCGTTTTTTGAGTATTTGTGAAGGGTATGAGTAAATGCTAGCTGAGATGCAGTTTTTTGGGGGAAGATGTTGTGTAAAGATCTAGGGCTAATTAGATTAAACAAAATGTTGGCTGAAAAAGAAGGAAAGTGACTGCTGGCAAAGTTTATCAGATGGTAGAGTATTCCCAAAGGAAATAGTGTAAGTCCCACACCATGAATCATTGGAAGTACACAGTAGAAGACTTTAGAGAATTGCTGTTTATGAAATAATCAAAATTGCATTGGCAAAGGGATACAAAAAGATCAGTCGTGAATTGCATAATTCTCTTTCATTTTTAATTGCTCTGATTTGGAAAACAGGAAGCAGAGGGGGAATATGATAATAAAAAATTTAGTCAGATTCTTAGATCCCTTTGTATCTGAGAGATTCCAGTTTAACAAATGAGCCTAAATATCACCATTGAGAAGGAAGAAATTGGCTCACTTTTGAGAGTTGGATTTACTCAGGTTTCTAACCCCTTTGTAGTATAATTTTATAAATCACAGCAAGTCACCTAAATTTTATTAAATCCATAAAATTTGTGGCAGTCTTTCCCCTCCAAGCTCTTTTAACTGCATTCATAGGCTCATAAAGCATATGATTTTGAATATTGTAGGTGGCAAAGCTGGTACTAGAACTATAGAAATAATCTGCCAATAGCAAATACTCAAGCTGTATTCATGCAAAATGAGTAAAGAATTGATAGATTTTTTTCTGGATTAATTAGTAAAAAAACAAACTCTAAAAAGCCCTACACCTTTTCCCCAAGGTGGCTGAATTATCCATTTAAGAGCCTTAGGTATCTGTTTCATACACTTAGACACAGCATGTTTTAAGAACCTCTGGTGGTTTCCCTGTTTCATAGGGAAAACCCCCTGCCTTGGGTTTAGTTTCATTTAGCCCCTGAGATAATGTGGTTCTGATAATTGTAGTAATAGGATAATCCTCTCATTAGGCTACTGTAACTATATTTTTTAGTGTATTTAATATATCAGAGTATCACTGGACACCATTAAATTAAATCTCCTTAAGATCAGGGGCCATTTAATTATTTGTTCTTTGTGTCCCAATGCCTACCATGGTACCTTTTATGTAGTAGAATTTTAAAAATTTATATTAAAATTAAAGAATAGCTGAAGAGCCTTGAGGAGGTTTATTGCTTATTGATTAAAAAGCAGCATTTGACTTGGTAGGATAAAACAGAGCCTTAAAAGCTGTCCCACAAATAGGTACCTCCCTAGCATTTTTCAAGTCTTCTTAGCTGTAATCACAGAGATAACTTTATTCAGCAGTCTTCTAATCAGTAATGCTGAGGCAATAAGTGATGTAGTCAGCACTAAACTCCAGGTCCTACTCTCAGACCGCCCTCCCCTGTCTGCTTAACTGTACTTATTCATTTAAGTGAAGAATAAGAACAGTTGATAATACCCTGAAGTGTCCTGTCTGGTTCTTCCCATGATGTACTATAATTTGTTTAGGCTCTCTCATTGGTTGAAGGATCTATTTTTTTTTTTCAGGGAGTTTTTGTTTTCCTGAACATTCAATTGAAGAATGGCATTATCTTTAGGTCAGCATCTCTACATATTGGGCAAGCTTTTCACCACTCCTATCAGAACTCTTTATTTATCATCACAGGTATTTGAATTTTAAGTACACATAGGATAATTCCAAAGGGTGGGGGGAATTGAGGGACACATATTTGAGGACCTGTTGCAAAGTCAAATAGAAAGTTGGGGATATTCCAAAAAAGTAATTGCAAGCGATGATTCAAGCATGTAAGATTCATTATCTCTCTACCCTTTGATGTACTCTGCCTAGTTCCAATGTATTTTATATAATGGCCAGTTGAAGAACACTGCCTTGAGGACTGGAGCTCTGTGTGCTATCTTTAGACAGCTGCTGAGAGAGGGAGGAAGGCTTGTGCTATTGCAGCTTTTGGAATTTGCTGTCTTTCTGTTCGCACAGCTTCACTGTCCTGCCTCTCTGATTGTGATAGCAACAGGAACCGTTTGAAATTGCGATTCACTCAGAATAAATAATGAGTTTTACTAGGCATTTAAGAATATATTTTCCATTCAGTTTTCCAGTCTGTGCTTTGATGCCCTATTCTGATGTAAAATGACTTGGGCTTCTCAAAGGTTATGTCAGTGTAATGGAAACTCATCCAGGACTATCAAGCTTGTAAAGCTTGGAATATAGGATTGGAGCAAATAACAGATCATAAAAACTCAGCAGAGAGCTGGCCGTCAGGTAATGGCAACTCTTGAAGATGAAGGTGGAGGTATGGAGGAGTGTGTTTTCCCTCAATTTAGGGAGTACTCACCTAGATGAAATCAGAGCTCTTTTGAAGTATTGAAAACATTTCTTCTGAGAATAATTCATTTTTAATATATAAATAACAAAATATGTAAATATATATAAATGATTGGCATAATTAAGACATTTACAAACTCATAATACTGGACTGGAGTATGATATTTTTGACTCCTTTTCATTTGAATAAAAAATTGATCTATTATACTCAAATGTCATTAAGCAAATAAACCTAATACCATAATTTTCAGAACGGAATGTTATTTATATATTCAGAGCTTCTTATTATTGTTTTTAAGAAGTATGTTTGATCCTGCTGAGACCCAACACAGAGACTGCTCTGTTTCACCCCTATTTCTTTACCCCATATTTTTTAGTGACCTTAGTTATCACCCAGTAATTACAAGCCAAGCAGCTCCCAGGATAATCCTTCCTCAGGCAGAGGTGTTACATTGTGGAAAGCATGATAGATTCAGCATCAGACAATCTGGGTCTGAATTCTGGCTTTACTGCTTACTACTTTTCTGTCTTTAGATGAGTTTCCAAGTCTCTTTTTCTTTCTGTAAAATGAGACTGTTGAATTATGTAACTTCTGAAGGTCGTTTTTCATTAATGAACCTGTATTCCTATGACTTTTCCCTATCCCAATAAAATAATGAGCACCCAAAATATAAAAATAGATTTTATATATATATATGTATATATATTTACACACACATATATATACATATAATATATATATATATAAGTTTTAAGAATACCTGACTTTGTGCAGTATTCAAAAAGTCACTCGAAAATCATTAAATATTAAAAGAGGAGTCTTCATGCCAGAAACTACATAGAAAATACAAAAGTTTATATTTCTATGAGGCGGAGGCACTCATATTTCTATAAAGCAGAATTGCATAGTAGAAAGCTAGCCTATTAACCAGGAAGACCTTGGTTCAGGTTTTGTCACTGATACATATAGACTGGCTGTGTGACTCCGAGCAAGCCATAACCTTGTCACTGTTCTAAAGAATTCTTTAGTATTCTAAGTTACCGAGAAGGTGCTGACCTGTATGAGTTCCTTATGAACTCCTAATGAAGTCCCATGTTGAGTTCCTCTCCCTATTTCTCTAGTGCTTCATGATTTGTTAATGATTTACTTCACAACAACCACATGGAGGAGGAGATTGTGAAGTCCTTTTTGTAGGGGAAGAAATGGAAATCTACAATAGCAAAGTGACTTACCCAAGATCACACCACTGGAAAAATTGGTAGATGGGATGCAAACCAGGTCTTCTCATTGCAACTCTCATATTAGGTTCTTTCCAGTACATCCCTTTTGGAAGGGGATCTATGATACAAGAATTTCTCTCATAGACCATTTGTTGTAACAGAGCAAGCAAGAAAGAACTTTTTCTCTCTTTGATTTGTCTGCCAAAGCATTAAAAAGCTTTCTTTCTATGCTGGAGAGCTAGTCATGGGATTCTCCCTTTAATACTGTTTTAAGAGAATGCTACGTTGATTGGTACTTTAGAAGTATTTGCTAGTTAAAATAGGGAGTAGAATTATTTTTATAGCCTCTAGAGAAAATGTGATGGTGGCATTTCTGTTTAATCAGCACTCTAGAGCTCCTTTATTATTTTTACTTAGTGAGGTATAGTAATTATGGTTAAATAATATAAAGGTTGTGCTTCAAATTAGTTGTTTCTCTTAAGGATTTAATTTAGTTTCAAGGAGAGAGTTTCTGTATGCTAATTAAACCAAGGTCTTATTAAAGGTACACTTATTGATGTTTAACTAGTCAGGGATAGTAATTTAGTTATAATATGCCAATTACATCCTTCTAAGAATGTTTTAATAATTATATATTTGATTAAAATAGCTGCATGTTAGATATATAATGTAATTATATATTTGAATAAAATAGGTAATGGAAAGAAATGAATGTCTTTAATTGCCTAAGCAATGATTTTTATACTACTGCTTAAATATATATTTTTGTATTTATTATTAATGAGTTCTTAAAGAAATTCATAGTAATATTTAGCAACTATTTTTAAGAAATTATGTATTCAGTTTAAAAATGCAACTGCATCTGTTTCATTTTTATTTCATATTTTAAAAGCTTAAAATAAAATGACATGGGAGTTTTTCAAATCATACAATTCAATTTGACAACCATTTTTTAAGTATCTGCTATGTACTAGGCCCTGTAGTAAGGTCTAGTTCCATATATAATAGATATAAAAAATGCCATTCTTTCCTGGAACTTAAATTATTATTTTTAATCATTTTAATCAATATATATATATATATTTTACTCCAAGATGTATTTCTTCCCTACCATAAATGGGCAGTAGCATTCTGGAGGGAATAACAAAATAGAAAACATTGTCCTTTCCCTTTGAGGAGTCTATAATCTCATCAATGAGAGAAGACAGAGGACCTACAAAAAATTAAATAATGATAAAAAAAAATTTAGAAGAGGAAGCTATGCCCTGGAGTTTTGAATGTGGTCATCTCTATGTTCTCACCTGCAGTTTCAGCCTAAATTCTTTAAGAGCTAGGTTTAAATCCTACCTCTGACACTTAAAAGCTATATGACATGAATAAGTTGCTTAAGAGTTCTGAGGCTGTTTATAAAATATGGATAATAATGCCTATAGTACCCACTTCCCAGCATTATTGTGGAGCCCAAATGAGGTAATGGATTTGAAGGGTTTTAAAATAATTAAAGATCTTTCAAAATACATTATTAATTTGTATATTAATTGCATTAGTGTTTTGGTGTATTACAGTGCAAAATTGTTATTGTTGTTCAGTCAGTCAGTTGTGTCTGACCATTCATGACCCCATGGACCACTGCATGCCAGGCCCTCCTATACTCCACTATCTCTCAAAGTCTGTTCAAGTTCACGTTCCTTATTTCCATGATACTACCTATCTCCTCCTCTAACAACCACTTTTCCTTTGACCTTCAATATTTCCCAACATCAGGGTCTTTTCCAATGAGTCCTGTTTTCTCATTATGTGGCCAAAGTATTTAAACTTCAGCTTCAGTATTTGACCTTCCAGTGAATAGCCTGAATGAATTTCTTGACTGACTTGACCTCCATGCTATCCAAGGGACTCTCAAAAGTCTTCTCCAGCACTATAATTCGAAAGTATTGATTCTGTGCTGCTCAGCTTTCTTTATGTTCCAACTCTCACAGCCATACATTGCTACTGGAACAACCATAGCTTTGACTTTATAAACCTTTGTTGGCAAGGTAACATATCTGCTTTTTAGTATGCTGTCCAGATTTGCCATAGCTTTCTTTCTAAGGAGCAAGCACCTTTTAATTTCATGGCTGTAGTCACCATACACTGTAATCTTTGAGCCCAAGAATATTAAATCTAACACTGCTTCCATTTCTTCTCCCTCTATTTACCAGGACATAATAGGGCCAGATGCCATGATTGTACGTATTTGTTTGTTTGTTTTTGTTTTTATGTTAAGCTTCAAGCTACCTTTTACACTCTCCTCTTTTTTTTTTTTTTAAGCAATCAGGGTTAAGTAACTTGCTCAAGGTTGCACGGCCAGTTATTTCTGGGTGTGGTGCTGAATATCTGAGCCCGGATTTGATCCAGGTCGTCCCAACACTGGAGCCGGTGCTCTTACTCGCTGAGCCACCTGGCCGCCCCTAAGCAATTGGGGTTAAGTAACTTGCTCAAGGTTACACGGCCAGGTGTTTCTGGGTGTGGTGCTAAGTGTCTGAGCCCGGGATTCGATCTTCAGGTCTTCTCAACACTGGAGCCGGTGCTCTTACTTGCTGTGCTACCTGGCCGCCCCACACTCTCCTCTTTCACCCTCATCTAGATATCTCCTAATTCCACTTCAATTTCTGCCATCAAAGTGGTATGATCTAAATATATGAGATTGTTGGTATTTCTCTAGGCAACCTTAATTCCCACTTTTGATTTCTCCAACTTGGCACAGTGCAGAATTACTCTTTACTAAATCATATATGGAGGTATCTAGGTGGATAGAGAAACCATCTCTCCATTAGGTAGATAGAGTAGCCATAAGGAAGTTCAAATCTGGCCTCAGACACTTAACTAGCTGTGTGACCCAGGGTAAGTCACTTAACCCTGTTTTCCTTAGTTTCCTCATCTGTAAAATGAGCTGGAAAAGGAAATGACAAACCATTCCAGTATCTTTGCCAAGAATACTTCAAATATGACTAACCAAATCAAGAAGTCATATATGCACCGGTTTGCAAGGGATAGTCAAACTAATCAAAGACTAATTCACAAATGCACAAATTTCTTTTCATAGATGGCATATTTTAAAGACCTAAATCCAAAAATATGACAGCCACAGTAGCACTTGTTTGCACTGGAAGTATATAATTCATTTTGTGATTTGAAATCCAAAAGAAAAGTGAAGCAACAATTGTATATCTGTAAAATGGCTTTCTTGAAGAACTTTGTTCAAGTGACCATACAGTGAATACATTCCTTTAGTTAAAGGTGGGGTTGTATTTGATTACTACAGTTATGAACTAATCAAATCTACACATTTTTAGGAACTCATAAAATGAGTGTAATTCTCCAGGTCCTATCCTAAAAATAGAAAGTTTGGATAAACCTAATTGATTGTAGGCTCACTGTTGTTCATTATCTTAATTAGTCTAGGTAATTGAATCATTAATTGATTGGAGCTGATCCCTTGCTAACAGTGAAACTTAGTGCTTCTTTGCCTCCTCCATCCCCCCACTCCTCCTGCCCACCCAGACCTGCCATTTTAGTTCCTGATGCACCTCTTTATTTGTGATATTTGAGCTGGTGAAAAGTCTGGTGTCATCCTAGGCCACTCCAAGGGGAATGGCAGCAGGAGGATTCAGCTAACCTGTGAGCATAACTTTTCTCAGAAACTGCTGTTTATGAGACTTGCTTCAGTGAAATAGGGAAACAATACCAGCCTGACTGTGGTAATTAACATTGGACGGTAAACCATGCAGAATGCAATCCATTATGAGGACAGGCCTGACTTTGGCAATTAACTTTCATTGTTTGTTGTGTTTTGCTTGGGTACCTTTCTGAGGCTGGAGGTTTCCATCAAAGTGTTTTGACAGACATTCCTCTCTAGTGATATCCCAGTAGATCTTTATTCATGTGCAGACAGTATTTTGGAGGTGAATATTTTTCCCCTTGATCAAATTCAGAGGCTCTGAAATAATGTCTTTGCTTCCCAGTTATCCACAGCGTTGTTTTGTTATAACTTCAAAACTACTTCAGAAATGTTTGCTGACTTGTAAGGCTTTCGGCGAGTTGGCAAAATTGTACCAGCCCCTAGGTGTTAAAAATAAAAAATAAATTCCCTTAAAGTGCCTTCAAATCCAGAAAGTCTACATTTAAAATGAACTGCTGAACCAGTGATTCCTGTGTGAATAGAATTAGACTAAACAAAGCACCAGGTAAGACAAGGAGAAACCATTTTATCTTGGCAGTAAGGTATTGGGCCCACCATCTCTGGTTGCAGAGAAGCGAATGTTTACAGTTTTATATTGATTTTGTGGATTGTCTGAGTTTTTTCCAAGTTAGCCATCTTTGTTATGATGTGATTCAGCATGAGAAGCATCAGTAAGAAGAATGAAATTCATAACTGCTTATTTTCTTTCTTGGATTCATTGAGTCTAATAATAACTCTGAAGAAATTTTAATTTGAATTTCTTCTTGTAGCTGTGATAGCCCCTTCAAAATGACAAAATCAGATGAAAACAAAAACTTGGTGTATAATACAAAGAAGTTGATGTGGTTATGACCTAGAGTATATTTCAAGCCCTTAGCATGAATGCTGGCTTTAGCTTAGATGGGGATCCTAATAGCAATGGCTGTCATTTATAATTATTATTCATTATTTTCTGTTGCTTTCAGAGAATACTGGTAGTGCTCAAAGTTATGGAAAATATCACAAAGAACAAATATGAAAAACAGATGCTGTTCTAAAAGGTGATTTTTAGAGGATTGTATTCCTTCCTCTTAGACAAAAGTTCACACATCTTGCTATAATGTTTATTTAATTATTTAAAAATAGCTAGACGTTTATGGAATAATAATAGTAATAGCTAGCATTTGCATAGTGCTTTAAGATTTGCAGCAAAGTAATTTACATATCTGTCTCATTAAATATATCATATTTGATAGAAAAAGAAAATAATGTTTAATCGTGAGGGAAATGTCTATAGATCTATGCATATGCTCTCTTGAAAAATATTTTATATAGAAATAATAAAGTCAGATTCCTTCCCCTTTATGACTCCTGATTTTTCTTACTTTATTTTTCTAGCATCTAGCTCAAAACCCAACAACTAGAAGCTGCTTACTAAGTGTTTGTTGATTGATTCTATTCATCACACACAGGTTATAAAGAGGGAAGAGACATTAGTAGTAATTAACTTATCGACGAGAAAACTGAGGCAAAAGAAATAATATGTCTTACCTAATATCACACATGAAAGAAGTAGAATTTTATAGTATAATTTTAAAGAGAACCTTTCTTACAAGAAGTGTTGAAAGTAGGTATTATAGGTATCAGCATACCCATGTACAGATGAGAAAACTGAGACTTAGTCTCCATTGTGTTGATATTATTTACAAATTTATTATTTGTATTCAGACCAACCTCTCTCTACTCTGTTTTCTACTATAGTTTTCCGTTTTATAACACTTGTTTTAGAAAATAAGAAGAAATATTTAGGAAATTTTCATTGGCAAGATTGCCTTTTTTGGACTATCTTTTGTTGGATTTGGAGTAAATTGACTTTATTTACCTATCTAAAGGTATAGAAATGAGCTCTGTCTTTAGAGTCAGAAGGTCAGGGCTGTTCTGACACTTAACAGCTATGCTAACCTTGGGCAAAGCTCTGAACCCCTCTTTCCTCCTTTGTAAAATGAATTTAATAGATAATTTGTGTACTACCTACTTTAGAAAATTTTGGAGAAATCACTTTCTAACTTTTACAATGCTGTAGAAATGTGAGCTATTTTGTATCTCATTTCCTTCTAATAGGAAATTGGAGTGTTTTTTTTTAAAGAAATGAAAAGATGATTTTTCTTTCCTTCCTCCCCCGTTATAGCATCTTAGTTAAATTTTTGTCTTCACTAAATACCCCAGCCATTTTTGCATCCAATGTTATTTTTTAATTAAGTTATCAGTGAGCAAAAAAGGCAATGATATTTACAGAACCACACACCTAAAATAAACATAATTAAAATTCCACCAAATCACATATTAGAAAAAGGTTACTGAAAGTGATATATCAAAAGCTGATATAATTCTAGAAATTTTGTTTATTCACTGAATACTGAGGTTAAAATTTAAGGTTTTCTGTGATTACTCTTCATGAAGAGATTACTTTCCCCTCCCCGTGTGCACCTACTAGATAAAGTGGCCCATCTCTTTTCACAAATGAGTGAGAACACTGATGATAACTGAGCTCAATAATATAATACATTATCTTTCCCACTAGTTAGAAATGATAAAAGCACATCATAATACATCTTTGCCATTAACAGATGATCTCAACTGTACTAGGAAACCATGTAATTGAATAATACTGTTTGGGAGGGGAGGGTGTGATTAAAAAATGAATTTACGATACAAATCACAATGGTAAGGCAGCTGTTTGACAATATGGAAAAGAATTCTAAAATGTAAAAAGACAGTTTTGACTCTGCTTGGTCTGGCTACTTTTCATTGCTGGAAGGAATTTAAGTGTTTATTATAATAAATGTAAATAATAATTCTTCTGCATTTCATTTTGCTGATGGTACAATTTCTTAGATGAAAGTAATACCATATCATTATAAGGCTCAAATGATATACTTTCCATTAAGATGCACATCAACAAAATGTCACATGCAGTGATAAAAGAGAGGGTAGAGTCTGAATAATGGGGATAAGTTAAAATGAAATATTGGATAATATGGGATTTAAAGAAACTTGATTGCTTTGGTTACTGAAAATGGTAATCCTGCTTGGGAATTTCTATTCCAGTATCTTTCCCACCTCCATATTTCCTATATAACTGTCTTAAATTTGGATCATAACTTTAATAGTTGGAGCTTTGTCAATACCACTGACATTTGATAAGTAGCATTGCAAGGACATATAGAAAGTCAGGGAAATTTTAATTAATTTAAAACTGTTTAAAATCATATGGAGAGGCAGAATGGTAAAGTAGACATAGAACCAACCTGGAAGTCAGAAGACGGGCTCTGACGCATACTGGCTGTGTGATCCAGGGCAAGTCATTTACCCTCGCAGCTCTCTAGGCAATTTTTGAAGACTATAAACTGCACAGGGGTGGTGCTGACTTGCATTGGTAGAGGGTGTTTCCTCCCCTGTGATTTCCTTGTACCAATGAAGTCATAGACCCTCTGTTCTTATCTTTAAATCATATGGCTAAATTGCAAGACAGATAACCATGTATATTGCTAGGGCTAGGGAGTTTCTACTAGTTCCTCTACATGAATTTGACATTACTAAATAAAAGTAATGTTTTTCTCTTGTCACAATGTGAAACTTCACCAAAAAATATAGCTATCTTGGCCATTTTTCTGGTGTATTTTTCATATCCTTCATCTCCACCCCATCCAATGCTTCCCTCCTACACACACACACACACACACACACACACACACACACCACACACACACACACACACACACACACACGCCAAGAGGGTTTTTTGTGAATTACCCCAAGCCCCACAGCTTGTAGTAAGTGACAGGGCTGAGATTATGATCCATTTCCTCACAAGCCAAATCCTTCCTATGAAAAGATCTCATTTCAGACATTATTTCTCAAACATTTAAATTAGAATGTGAGAAATTCTTTAATGTATTACTCATATACAGAACCAAATGAAATGACAAATGGTACACAGAGCTTTGAAGTTTTAGCCTTCCTAAGTTCATTCCTCCCTAAAACCAGGTGTCGTCATTTCTTTCCTCTTAGTAATGAATTGTCACAAATAAATTATAAATGAGACATTGTCATGGAAATTTTATTTTCTGGCTAGAGATGCAGAGGAAATAGCTATAGTGTTATAGTGTCCAGAAATAGCTATAGTGGTAAATAAGGAAAAATTGAACTATACAAATTGACTGGTCATTTAGATACTCTCCATCACAATTCTTCTTTTTTTGTTTTTAATTATATGCAGTTCATTGACACATTTTCTCTGTCCATTTTGTCATTCTGTCAGGGACAGGTTGAAAGGCCCAACAAAAAATCAGAAACATGATTTAATGACTTGCAAGTGCAGCTGTTTAGCATCTCTCCTCAAGGCAAAGAATTGAACTGATAGATTTTATAAAGAAAGTGAGGGATCATTATACAGTTCATCTGAATTTCATTACTTGTAAGAAATTCATTCAAAGGATCATAAATTCTGTATTTTTCATTAGTCAAGAGTTATGAAAACAAGACCTATATTTTGTGACAAAATAACAAAAAAAAATTCTGAGGGATATTAGAAATTTAACCGACAATCAAAGGGAAGTAGTCACCCCAGAAATGTATGATGATTTTTCATTGACTTAGCAGCAAAACAGTTTTCTATATTTTGGTTGTGGATATTGTTTTTGAATGAATACTTGTCAAATACTACAGTTTTTTTTAATTTGGGGTTCTAGATCCACCATCAAGGGTCTATTTGGTTGTTTAGAAGATTTGTCCATTTCAATATGGCTAATTTCACTGTGATACTAAGATAATTATAACTGGCTTTTATGTAACACTTTAAATTTGTGAAGGACTTGACACACATAATACCAGTTGACCTATGTAACAATTATGATATGAGCACCACAGTTATTATTACCTTCATTTTACAGAAAAGGAAACTGAGGCTCAAAGAGATTAAATGTTTTGCCTGATTTGAACATTGATCTTGACTCCCAGTCCATTATACTGTCCATGTAGTCATACTTTAGGGCATTACTCTACCTGGTTAAAGAGAATACCCTATAGTGTAGTGATGCAGGGCAAAGCCTTGGCAGGTGTATAGTCAGAAGTGTCGGCATTTAATAAGTTCTTGCTGAAGGAATGTATGAGCACACCAATGATGTGTGATTCCAGTACTAGTCACTAATCTATGCCTTACTATATGGTTGTCATGAGTTGCTGTGGATCAAAACCTTTTATCATCTTGCAGCCAACCCTCTGTGAATGAGCCTCTGTAAATGAAGGCAGTTCCTTGACCAACAGACCATAGTCTTTTGCCTGCTTGTACTCCAGACCTTTCTAGCTTTGGTTCATGCTGAAATTTGTGTTGGACTGTAAAATCGAAATCCTACAAGAACCTTGTGTCCCTCCCATGCCATGATGAGGCACCCCCAAAAAGTGTTAGTGAAAGTCCATGATTAATTCCTTTGGGTTCAAACCTATAATTTTATCAGTGTAGGGAACCCAGTGTGGATTCTTTAATGCAGATTAGCAATTTGTCTGAGATGTAAGGTCATAGTTGCCTGAGAACATTGAGAGGTTAAATGCCTTGCCATGGTCACAAAGTGAGTGTCAAGACCCTGACTTGAATCTGGATCTTGCTGACTACAGGGTTGCATTTTATCCAATGCTACAACACACTCTCCCTTTCTTAGTTGTCCATACATCCATGTTGAGCACTCTATTCAAACACTATATGTAGTTAATTCTAGGGCAAGGTGATTCTCACAACTTGCCCCTTTAGCTCTAGGTTCATAACTTCATAAGAACTAATATTTCCTCAAAGACACACGACAAAGGTAGGAAGAAGAGTAAAGAACTCTTCTTCCCAATCCCATGTTCTTTCCACTGTACCTTGATGCTTAATGCCCTTTTGGCCAAAATCCAGTGGAATGCTGTAAATCTGACTGTGAATAAGTACCACCTGCCCCTCCCATTCTTGTCATAAATGCCATGACATTTCCATTCATCACTATAAGTAAATTAAATATTAAAATATATAGCTAATTTGGTAAGGACACCAAGACTGTCTAATCTGTTGGGAACTCATGGTCCAAAACCAAATTATACATATTGTCTTTTCCTATCTTGGAGTAGTCATTCAAAGTCCTTCAGTACATAATGCTCCCTTTTATGAAAATTCTGTGCTTCCTTAGGTTTCCCATGTTTACCACATTTAGCCACCTTGAAACATTTCTGTATGGAATTGGGCTGAGGAGGTGTTACAGCTCAGTGACATAGTAGGTACTTAATGAATCCTTGATTTATTTGTGGGTTTCAGGATGAGCAGATTGAGGAGAAAAAAGAAAGGATTTCATGACTGCCATTTAGTGTCTGTATCAGAACAGGTTGGTACCAAACAGTCTGGTGTCTTGAAAAAAAAAAGGTCATTTTATTCCTAAAGCTTCCACATGCTCTCCTTGTGTAGTTTTCCGGCTGTTGTTTCAAAGGCTAAATCACAGGTGCAGAATCCCCTTAGGAGGCAGCTGAATCTAAGCTGATGTTAGCACTTCAGCTCCTTAAGATTAATAAAAAAAAATCCTTTTGTGGGTTTCCAGGAAACTAAGCAAAGCTTGTTAAAGCACACGAAGAGATAACACTTGAAAAAAGAAAAGAGAAGAAATTGGGGATTATTTGATAAACATACCTTGTTATTTTGTAATGGTATCATTTGTTATGTGTAATATATTAACTTTTTTAAACGCATTCATCTTTCCTCAGTGCTGCTGAGCTAGCATTCTTGGATTTAGATTTCTTTTGAAGTCTGCTGCTCTAATTGGCTGGCATCCATGTTAGGTTTTATTAGATCCTGTCTCCCACACATCTTTTCACTCACCTCCACCCCACCCCCACCACTCTCTCAGATTTAGGATAATGGGATCATAGTTTTAGAGCTTTAAGGGACCCTTAGAATTAGTTTTGTTCAACCCCCTCAGTTTACAGATGAGGTAATTGAGACCCAGAGAGTTTAAGTGACTTTTCCAATCCAATCCAATAAACATCTATTAAGTGTCTACTATGTTAGGCACTGTGCTAAGCTCTAGGGAAATATCCTTAATAAAAAAAAAAAAGACGTTTCCAGACTTCAAGGAACTTATAATCCAAAGGGAGAGACAACACAAAAAGGGAGGCAGAAAAGTTGGGGGAGGCGGGGGCAATAGAACACCAGAGGGCACCTCGCACAAGAGGCACATCTTGTTCCATGGATTTGAAAATAAACAGGGCAGCAGATGTAAAGCAGAGTGAGCTGAATCCAGTTTCTGCCCTCTATAAAGTCAGGCATTGAGAGGAGTTTGGTACTCCACCCTCCAGCCCTCCAGTCAGAGGGGAGAGAAGGCTGGGAGTGGTGGTATCATCAAGGCTTGAATTAGTAATATGATGGCGAGTTGAGAAATGATAAGCTTATTTGGAACTATGCCCAAAGGGCTTTAAAACTGTGCATACCCTTTGGTCTAGCAATACTACTGTTAAGTCTGTATCCCAAAGACATAAAAATAAAAGGTGGAGAAGGACCTATTTGTAGGAAATTATTTATAGTACCTCTTTTTGTGGTGGCTGAGAATTGGAAATCAAAAGGATGCCCATCAACTGGGGAATGGCCAAACAAGCTGTGCTATATGATTGTGGTGGTATATTATTGTACTATAAGAAATGATAAGCAGGATGATTTCAGAAAAACCTGGAAAGACTTACCTGAACTGATGCAAAGTGAAATGAACAGAACCAGGAGAACATTATACACAAATCAGCAATACTGTTTAACGAAGAACTGTGAATGATTTAGCTATTGTCAGCAATACAATGATATGAGGAAATCCCAAAGGACTAATGATGAAGTGTACTATGTGCCTCCAGAAAAATAACTGATATTGTTTGAATACATACTAAAGTGTACTTTTTTTCACTTTCTTTTATTCCTTTTCCGTAATTCTAATCTTTTTGTACAAAATAACCCATATGGAAATATTTCATATGATTGTACATGTATAACTTATATCTGATTGTATACTGTCTGAGGGAGGGAGAGGGAAAGAATTTGGAACCCAAACCTTAAAAAAAAGTTTAAAATTGTTTTAACATGGAATTGGGAAGGAATAATATACATATATATGCACACACATATGTCTGCAGTGTGTGTATATTTATGTGTATATACATATATGTATATATATATTTATTTATTTAAAAGAGGTAATGAACTTATCCTAGGGGAGGCATTTTGGTTTTATGGAGGTCATTTTTTGCAGTAAATGGTCTACAAATAGAACTGATTCCTTGGCACAATACTGCCATTTATGTGTCCAATCTTCTCTTGTCTAACCCTTATTCCTACCCCTTCAATGGGGCTTGAATAGGACATTGTATTTGAAGACTTTATTAAGAGTAGGCAGATTCAGTGAAAGCAAGGACTGATGGGTGTCATTGGAAGAATGGATCTCAGGATCAATCTAGGCCAGTTTGTACTAAAGCAGGAATCCCTGCTTTGTCTACATGACCTTGTGAAATTTACTTAAACTCTATGAGTCTCAGTTTCTTTAACTGTAAAAATGAAGTACTTGTGCTAGATGATCTCCAAGGTCTGTTGTGGATTTAAAACCATGATCCACTGATTCTTCTGAAACCTCTCTGACAAGTGTTCATTCATGCTTTATTTGAAGACCTTTAATAATCATGAACTCATCTGCTGAGACAACCTACTCTACCTGGGATAGCTGTGTGATAGTAATGGCAATTAAAGATTCCCCTGTATTGGCTTGGTTTTCAAATTGATTGTATTAAAACCCAGAGTTTGTTAATCCCACCTGTGGGATGGGCTTGTTGATGTGAAAAGAAAGTCCTGAAGTGGGAGGAGCTGGTGATGTAGATTTGGAGAGACAAGAGAGAGGCGGAAGTTCTTTTTGGAAGCAGCACCTCGTGGAGAGAGAGAGACTAAGAGATTGCTGGTGGCCGCTTTGAATTGCCCTGGACTTTTGAGACCTGCCCCCTGAGCTGCCAAGGACTGAGGAGACATGGCTGTTTTGCTGGTACTTTGTCTGTCTGTTTTGATGTTATTTTGCCAGATTTGTCCACTGGTGAAAGACTGTCCTGTTGAAGAAGTCCTGGAACCTGGCATTTGGTTAAGAAGGCCTGAGACTGTCCTGCAGACAGAGAGTGAATACTGTCCACTGGTGAGGGACAGTACTGAGAGTGAATACTGTCCACTGGTGAGGGACAGTACTGTTGTTGCAGGGGTCTGGAGACTGTCCGGCAGACAGAATGAATACTGTCCACTGGTGAAGGACAGTGCTGTTGTTGCAGGGGTCTGGGAGCCTTTCTGTTGGTTCAGAAGCCCTGAAGAAGGATTTTCTTGTTGTATGTTTACAGAAATCCTGGGAGAGGGCTTTGCTAATGTGTTCAAGGGTTCTAGGACTGTTCTACAGACAGAGGATAAATTCATGAAGGGACTGGCAATGTATCTTATGGCCTTGCTAAGCCTTGTCTCCCCAGGAACTAAGATTGCTGAGAACTTGCCTCATGTCAAGATGAAGAAAAGACCTCCATTTGGGTATTAAGTGCTGTGTTTAAACTTGATGTAACTCTGGGGTAGATTCAATTGTGATCCAGGGGTGGGGAACTTTTGACCTTATTGTGCTCTGTGATTGACAAGTGAAGGTACTTTACCTATGTTTGGAAACTAATCTCCATTTGAGAAGAGGGGTTTTGTGGTGGACCAAATGAAGGTATAGCCTAGGGGTGGAGAAGTATTTAGAACAGAGACTTTGTAATTGATTGAATGATTGGAAGATCCTGGGGTGGGGTAGTACTTGGAGATTGTTTAATCACACTTAGTAAATGCTGTATTTTGAATGATGTCATGTTTTGATCTTCTCTGTTCTTGGTTTGTCACTAAATAAAATAGAGAGCACCTATGCTGGTATTTTGAACCTGGGAAGTTGCCTTTGCTTGGTATTACATTACAAGCTGTTATCATTAGTAACCTTTTCCTAGCATGGATGTAAAATCTTGTCGTCCTGCCTATGCTACCATTTGTCCCTAGTTCTATCCCTCGAGGCTAGGCTTAATGAGTCAGGTGCTCTTCCCCTCTAAGAGCCCCTCAGATGAATGGAGAAAGCATTTATTAAGAACTTACTATGTGTTTGAGAATAGCTATCAATGTCCATGTCCCCCAATCTCCAAGACCACCACACACACACACACACACATACACACACACCAGAATGGCTCCAATAACTGTTATTCTATTACTTCAAACACTAGACTTGCAATCTTGGAATCATCCATCAGTTTTCACTTTCATCTGCCCTACCCATACCAGTATACAATCTGTTTCCCAATCATGTTGACTTCCTCTGCAACGTCTTTCATTTCTGTCCATATTTCTCATACCTTCCCACTTACACCTTAGATCATTTGCAAAACATTCTATAAGAATTCTATAAGAATATTTTCAGATATTTACAATGAATTAACCAGTTATGCTGATTTTTCCTCTTCTTTTTCTTTTTTTTTAATCTTTAAAAATACTATTTGTTATAAGGGATGGTTCCTGAATAGAGGGAAGGGCAGGAGGAGGAATATTGGGGGGAAATGATGGTCATGTAAAAAAAGGACATCAATAAAACCTATTTTAAAAAAGCATCATGGAAACTGAATTTAGAAAATTACAACCAATATTATCTCACAAAGCAATGAAAGGGGAAATGGATCTGCAGAAAACTTGGCATGGGACCCAACTAAGTCAGATTGTCCATTTATAGTTGGAACTGAGGGGGTAACAAATAGACATGAAAGAGAACAGGTCAGTTGTCAATAAATATAACAATATTCTATAGAGTTTCGAAGCTTATTATTTATGTTAGTCAATCAGTAAGCATTTATTATTTCCTACTGACCAGGTACTGTAGTAAGTGCAAAGGAAACAAAGAAAGGCAAAAATATGATCCCCTCTCTTCAGGAGCTCTCATTCTAAAGGGGGAGACAGCATACCCAAAACTATGTATATTCACTGTACTAGACCCATGAATGCCATTAATTACTATATCTAAACGAAGAGGCTAATTGGTTTCAATGAGCATTTACCAAGTGCCTGTGATAAAAGAGGTATTGTGCTGGAATAGAAGATACAGAGATTTTTTTTTTAAGTTCCTCCCTCAAAAACTTATGTTTTCTTGGGAAAATATAACATTTACACAGACAAGTAAATAAAAGATAATTTGAGGATACAGAGCATGCAACCAGCTAAGGAGATCAGAAAATGCTTCCCATAGTAAGTGGCACAGGGGATGAACCTTGAAGGAAAGCAAGGATATTGAAAGAGAGTTGGGGATACCTTCCAAGCACTGGAACAGCCAGTACTAAGTCCTAGATCGAGGAGATTAAATGTCAGATTCAGGGAGAATCAAGGAGACTAATTTGATTAGGCCATAGAATGCATATGGGGGAGTGATGTGAAGTATATCTGAAAAAGTAGAGTAGTTAGACTGTGAAGGGATTTAAATGCCAAGCTGAAGATTTCATTGTCTGTCCTAGAGGCAATAGGAAGCTAGTGAAGACCTAAGACCATCTTAAAACAATGCCTTTTGATCTCTGCTAGTGAGGAATTAAACCAGTGTTTTTGTTCAAAAAGCAAAATATCCTTTTAACTGAGAGTCCTTAGAGGCCTTTGATTTTTTTTTAAATTTGCTTTAATTCTTTAATTTCCTCAACTACAAAATAGGGATAATTACAGCCCCTACTTACCAGGTGGTAGTGAATATCAAATGAGATTTTTGCACAGTCCTTAGCATAGTGTTTAACATATAGCAGGTATTTAATAAATATGTGTTTCCTTCCTTTCTTCTGTGATTCTCTCAACCTCTTCAATTTATATATTGAAAG
>NW_027185799.1:22729374-22735262 GCF_028583685.1 Petaurus breviceps papuanus
GGGGAGGGTGTTGCAGACCACAGCTGCAAACTATGAGAAGTTACAGGGTTTCCTTTTTTAAATAATGAAGGTTAGTGAGTAAAGGTTAAATAAATTTAGTTGACAAGTACTTAGAAGGGCATGTGCCATATTTCTTTCACATAGTAATACTTAGGAAAATTATTTGAGGAAAATGAAATAAAATGATTATCCAAACAAATGATGTAGACAAGATTGAGGGAAAGGGGTCTGGATTTTTATAAGGATAGGCATCAAAGGTATGTAAAATATGTGAAGGAATTCTATCAATTACAATGCTAAAGGAATGGTTGGAGTTAAGTGAACTGATAACCTATCTCATTGAGTTCCAATGACAACCCACAAGGATTTTCTATAGATTCCACCATGCTGATTGTAACCCATTGGGGTGGTGATACCTTTTTTTTTAGTTTCCCTAAATACTAAAAGAAACAAACAAAAAAAACAAAACCCCAAAACATCATCTTTAATTTTGAACAAACTGCTTTAAATTACTTTAACCCTGTTTTCACAGTCATGAACAGATTTTTTCCTCTGTAGTAGCCCTGTAAAATTTAGCCAAAAAGCCAAGGATAATATTTGAAAAAAATCTGTGTTTGTCAAATGGAAAAAGAAGATAATACTCTTAGGGAAGTAAATGTTATTTTCAAGCTTCAAAAGACATACTGTAACTATTTTTGGGGGGGCAGGGGGGATGGAGTGCATATCTATTAGAAAGATTACCAGACCATCCTTTGCTTTCTTTTTCCATATCTCAGATAATAACAATATTTAACATGGAAACAATTGTTTGCAATTTTCAGAATTCTCCATGACAGAAACATTTTCTATGTTTATCTAAAATGCATGCAATCTCCCTTTTATTATAATTCATGTATTCTAATATTATCTAAAGATGGAAGGATATTATTTATAGATCATTTAGTGTCACATTCTCTCATCTATTGATGAAGAAACCAAGGTAAAGTGAATTGAAACTTTCCCAAGGTCATAGAGTTATTGAAATTCAAATCTTTTGACTGCATATCTAGGGTTTGTTTCCACCACTTTACATGTTTGAGGTAAAAGAAATCCTAGAGATGGCAAAATGCAAAGTGTGTTTGAGACAGTTAGGTGGCACGATGGATAGAGTGCTATTCCTGGAGTCAAGAAGTCTTGACTTATGACACTTGACTGTAGACATATGGCTTCAGACACTTACTAGGTGTATGACCCTGGACAAGTCACTTAACAGCGGTTTGTCTTAATTTCCTCAACTATAAAATAGGGATAATAACAGTCCCTACCTCCTTGGTGGTAGTGAATATGAAATGAGGTTTTTGTTAAGTCCTTGGCACAGTGTCTAGTCTATAGTAGGTACTTAATAAATTTGTTTCCTTCCTTCCTTCCTTCCTTCCTTCCTTCCTTCCTTCCTTCCTTCCTTCCTTCCTTCCTTCCTCCCTTCCTCCCTTCCTCCCTTCCGTGATTCTCTCAACCTCTTTAGTTTATATATGGAGAGTTCAAAGCCTAGAGCAGGGGTGGGGAACCTGAAGCCTCCAGGCCATATGTGGCCTTCTAGGTCCTTGGGTGTTAGCCTTTTGACTAAGTCCAAGTTTTACAGAACAAATCTTTTTATTAAGGGGGTCTGTTCTGTAAAGTTCAGTCAAAGAGCCACACTTGAGGACCTAGAGAGCCACGTATGGCCTGGAGGTCACAGGTTGTCCCCACCCCTGGCCTTGAGATTGTGTGACTTGTTCAGAGAGAAACAGGTATTAAGTGGCAAAGTCATATTCAAACTCAGGTGCCCTGACTCCCAATCCAGCATTTTTTACATTGTACTACCCTGTCTTCATATGTCTGTATACGGACATATATACATATTTCATGTGTATATATAACATTTACAATACATAACTCCATATTCCGATACATATTTGTACATATGTGCAGGTAGATCTATAAATACATGTATACAGTGTGTATCGTATTTATATTTGTGCATACATCTCTTGATATCTCCATCTCTACACACATGCATGGGGACACACACACACACAACTAGTAAGGACACAGTTGAATGCTTGCCTTAGATTATACATAGACTCAAGTTTCTTGCTCATTATTTACTTGTAGCATGATCTTGGACAAGTCAATTTAATCTCACCCAGGCTTGGTTTCCTCATTCTAAATGGAAATGAAGCTGTCTGTTAACCCTACTACTCACATAATCGAATGCTTTAGAATGTGATTATTCATAATAAAAACATTCTTTATAACATAGTACAATTATAAAATCTTTTCTAAATGACTCTTCTACAAATGACTGCATATAGTTTCTAAAAATTCAACTTATATCTATTTTTTTCCCTTTACTAATACAAATACTGGATGTTGTTGGACTTAGAGACCCTTGGTTCAGTTCCAGTTTTGTCTCCCGTGTGACCTGTGGCAAATTGCTTCACTTCTGTGTGTTTCAGTTTTTTCATCTGTAAAATAATGGGGTTCAACTTCTATGTTCTCTTTCACCATTAATTCTGCAGTCTGATGAATTCGATTAGAATTTATAATTTTTGAGCCCCTGCTATAGCAGAGCATTTCTTCGTCTCCCCAGTTTGTTAACAAATAATTTAGCAGTCAGACAGTGTATTTTCTAGCCATATTTGCTCGTGTGTGTTCGTGTGTGTGTGTGGCCTTGGGTCTGAGTCTCAATTTCCCATACTAGAAAATGGAAGTGTTAAACTAGGTGGCCTCCATATCTGCTTCTAGGATTCTGTTACATAATGAGCCCATGTTTCTCTCTAGAACTTCAGTGTCTCATCATGAACTGCCTATAGGACATTCCATCCTGATGTCCTGTCTGCATCACAAATGCCCCATGTCCAGAATAAAATTTCTAATCTTTCCTCCAAAACTCACTTTCCTTCTGAAGTTCCCAATTTCTCTTAAGAATACCATAATCAGTGTCATTTTTGATGCCTCTCTCACTTGGCTTATATCATTTCAGTTATTGAATATTATCATTCATCATTACCTTTTGGATGCATCTTTTTCTCTCTTACAGCCACTACCCTCTTTCAGGCCTTTACCTGGGGCTTCCTAATTGATCTCTTTCAAATTTATTTTCCCCCTCATGGCAGTTTATTCTCCACCCTGCCACCAAAGTAATTTTCATAATGTTTAGGACTTCTCATGCCACCCTGCTGCTCAAAAATGTATAACAGATCCCTTTTGACTCTAGGATCAAATACAGACCCCTCCAGGATCTAAGGCTCTTTACAACCTGGCCCCTTGCTACATATCCAGTTGTCCTACATATGGCTCTTCTCCTCGAAGAATGAAATTGATCCCTTCTGACCTAGTTCTGTTCCATATGCTACACTTCATCTCTATCTTCACATCCTTACACTAGCCGTTCCCTGTGCGTTGAATGCACTCCTCCTCACCTTCACCTTTTGGAATGGAATGTCTGGTTTCTTTCCAGACCCAGTTCAAGGACCAGTGAAGTCTTTGGTGATTGCAAACTCCCTTCCCCTTTCCAGCTAGCATCCTCCTTCCCTTAATTACCTTTTATTCATTTTGCATATAGAATGTATATATTGCATACATGTTGTCTTGCTCTTTAGAATATAGGTTCCTTCAGGGCAAAATTATTTCTTTTGCTTTTAACACAGTGCCTGGCACATAGTGAGGGCTTAATAAATGCTGTTTGATCAATTAATTGATAGACATGATGAGCAAAGAAAAAAGAAGAAAATAGAGATTTATGATTGAAGAACCCAGGGCTTTTTCCTTCATAAAAACATACACACATGGAACTGTGCTACCAATGTAAAGTGGAAGAGACATGAATACATGTAGCCACCTAACCATGGAATTCCATGCATCCTCTTTGGGTCAACAGGTTGCAGAACCCACGTTCTTCTCTTGGAGAAAGATCAGCAACTGTAGCATATTTGAGATGAAGGAACCTAAAAAGGTTAAACTTAGAAAAATATTATTTTGGCTTGAACAACTAAATAGGATGCCAACAACTATAAATAACACATTTATTGTGTACTGCTTGAAGAAAAAATCAAGATTTAAATTCATGAACTTTCTTTTATTTACTGAACTTGGGTAAAATTGTCTAGGCAAAGGCAAATGGTTGTTAGTTTTACTTGGCAGAGAGGAAAACAAGTGTTTTTAATCCTGAAGAAAATACATTGTTCTTTGTCATTTTTATCTTTTGCTAGTGGGCATGTTTAGATCTTGCCTAAAATATTTTTTCTCATAAATTCAGCTTTTCTGGGAAAAAAATATCAAATACTAGAGCATTTTTATTTCAATATGATATTCTACAAGTCATATATTCCATCAAACTTTTGCCTGGAAATTTGGTATTAGTATGAATTTTATTAATATAAATATGCCTTGAAGCTAGGTATTTTTGTAAATAGTACACCTTAGTGAATTGGAATTGTTTTCTTTTCTGAAGATTTTTAAAAAGGCACATATAACGGAGTGGTAGTGACTTGAATTTTCCTCTAAAAAGTATCTTTGAAAGTTGTGCTGTAAAAATGTGCCCAAAATCTGTATGATCACTGGCAATTTCTTATCAGATTACCACCACCACCACCATAATAATCATTGATTGCTTATCAAACAGTTCAGAGTATGGTGCTATTAAAAAGACACTACACCTACCCTTTAAATGAATTGGGTGGGGGAGGAGGGGGCAGCAGTTAAGCTACTTCTTACTCCGTGAAGTCTTCTTTGTCCCCCTCTTCACCCCCCAGTAGTCATGTGTATAATAGGTATAATGATAGACAGAGATGTTTTGAGGAATACACAAGGTTATGTAAATGGCTTATAGTCTTAAAGTTCTATATAAATTGGAGTTCTTTGTCCAAAATGATCCCAATTCCCTAAAGAACAATATAAGGAGAAGACATCAATGTTTCCTTAGGTTGCTTAGAAAAGAAGCTTGACGAGCTACTCCATGCATAAAAGAAAGTGTGGGGGGTGGAATCAAGATGGCGGACTAGAAACAGGACTTCTGCAGGGCTCTGGCTTCCATCTCCTCCAATTCATGTAAAGGTGACTGAAGAAACTTTGGAGCTACAGAATCCACAAAATGACACAGAGAAGCTAACCTCCCACTGAGGACAGCCCGGCAGGCTGGCAGGAAGTGGCCAGCGCAGGGCTCTGGGAGCCAACCCCAGCCCCACATGAGCCAGAGGTTTTAGCCTCAGGTTGGGCCTGACCAGCCCCTGGCTGGAGGGATTTCAGATAACCAGCAGCTGTGGCAGTTTCCAGAATTATCAACACATAGATGCTAAGGACAAAGTGAGAGTTTAGGGTGGAGGTCTTGGGGTGTGTGACCAGCTTGCCAGAGCGTGTGGAGGCTTCAGAGAGGGCAACCATCTAATGCCTTCAGTAGCCGAGAAAACCCCAGCAATTGAGACGAAGCTCCCCTGTCTAGTAGCAGGATCGTACTGTGGCAAAAAGCCCAAAAATCAAGTAATTGAGTGGCAACATGAGCAAATGAGGAAAGCAAAGCAAACAGAGGAATCCAACATAAGACTCCTATTTCGGGGACAAAAGGATCAAAGTATGGAACAGGAGGAAGACAGCGAAGTCAGAATTCCTGCACCAAAAGATTCCAAGAAAAATACGAGCTGGTTACAGGCCATATGGGAGCTTAAAAAGGATTTTGAAAACCAAATAAGAGAAGTGGAGCAAAAATTGGGAAGAGAAATGAGAACGATGCAAGAAAATTATGAAATGAGAGTTCACAACCTGACTGAAGAAAATAACACCTTAAAAACTAGACTGACTATGAAAGGAAGTGAGGTAGGCTAGCAAAGTGATGCTGCTGTTCCAGTGTTACTCAGTTCTCATGAGAATGGCTT
>NW_027185799.1:22735272-22780160 GCF_028583685.1 Petaurus breviceps papuanus
AGTGATGCTGCTGTTCCAGTGTTACTCAGTTCTCATGAGAATGGCTTTGAGGTTTATACAGTGGGAAATGGGGGTTTCTGCAGTTATGTCATAAGCAACAGTCAAGAACAGAGTGGGATTTAGGAGATGGCAAAGAGACTAAAATAATGGAGCTACACAGATAAAGAGTTTTTAAACACAAATTGATCATTTTATACTTATGTGTAACAATAGGTCAATGTGCAGTAATTGAGGAGGAATATATTACAGTTAAAGTGACAAGGAAAAATAAAACAATTTGGTTAGCTTTAGCAGTGATTCCATTGTGGAATTCTAAGTAAAGAAGATTATGACAATCCAGGAAGGGGATGACCACTGTCTAGAGTTGGGAAAGATGCAGGAAAAAAGGTAGATCTAAGAAGTATGAAGAAAAACCAGCATGATTATAACCTTTTAAAGATCTGGGTTTTACACAATCAGCCAGCATATTTTTAGCACAAAGAAGGATTAATAAGTATAGAGATGCATTTGGTATAAAATTGATATTGAATAATTGCACTGTTTTTTGTTCATATTGAGGTGAAATGGCCATATAAGTGGAAATTGCAATTGAGTCATTTTGAATAATCTCATGAAGCATCAAGGGAAACCTTTTTTACTTCTTGAATTTTGATTATAATTTTACCAGTTCAAAAAAATATTAAAAATGTGAAAATAGGGGGCACGGCAGATGCAGGCCAGGAAGGTATGGCGCGGCAGATGCAGGCCGGGAAGGCGCGGCCGGCACACAGGCCGGGAAGGGGCCTGATCAACTCGGAGGGCAAGTCTTCCCACCAACCACAAGGTCCACTACAAGGTCTATCACCAAAGGGCTGGAACTGGAAAGAGCAAGGTAAGAAGCAAATACAGGGGCACCTGTCCTGGACAGCAAACACTCCTGGGGCTACCACTTCATAGCCCAGAAATTTTTTTTAAAAAGCCCCTTTCAGGACCTCCAAAGATGAGGATGACAGAGTGAACCCCACTTGCTCCAAACCCCACCTCTGACCCTGAAAACATAGTAACTCTTGCCCAGGGCAAAACCCTCTACAGTAAAGGCTTGGGATCCTAGAGGAAGGGCGTGGCTATGACCCTGCCTCAAAATGGGTAGAAAGCAGACTACAAAGACAAAGACTCTGGAGTCCTACTATCCTCAGAGGGAGGAACCAACCTCAGAGGGAGACAATGTGGACTCCACACTCAAAGCTGAAACTTCAACAGGAAATGGGTCCCAAGCACAGAAGGCTCTCCTAGATGAGATCAAAAGGAAATTTGAAAACAAAATGAGAGAGATAGAAGACAAAATGAATAATTCCCTCAAAACGAAAATAGCAGAATTAGAAAAACATTATTATGAGGAAAACATCTCTCTAAAAAGAAAAGTGTATGATATGGAAAAGGAGCTTCAAAAATTAACCAAGGAAAATGATTTGCTAAAAAACAAAATTAACCAAATGGAAACAAATAACTCTATGAGGAACCAAGAATTAGCCAAGCAAAACAACAAGAATGAAAAATTAGAAAAAGAGGTAAAATACCTCAAAGAAAAAACAACTGACCTGGAAAACAGATCCAGGAGAGATAATCTGAGAATCATAGGCCTACCAGAAAATTATGATGAAAAAATGAGCCTGGACAATATTCTCCAAGAGCTTGTTAAGGAAAACTGCCCTGAGATACTAGAACCTGAGGGTAATATAGAAATCGAGAGAATCCACCGGACACCTGCTGTAAGAGATCCCAAACTGAAAAATCCTCGAAATGTTGTGGCCAAATGCCAGAAATACCAGATAAAAGAGAAAATACTTCAAGTGGCCAGAAAGAAACAATTCAAATATTGAGGGTCCACAGTGAGGATTGCACAGGATTTGTCAGCCTCTACACTGAAAGATCAGAGGCAGTGGAATACAATTTTCTGGAAGGCAAAAGAGCTCGGGTTACAACCAAGGATCACATACCCAGCGAGACTGAGCATATTCTTCCAGGCAAAGAGATGGTCATTCAATGATATAACAGAGTTCCAGACCTTCTTGATAAAAAAGCCAGAACTCAATGGAAAATTTAACCTCCAATTACTAGATGCAACAGTGACTTAGAAAGGTAAACAAGGAGAACACACACACACCCTGCTATTTGATAAGAGCAAACTGGTTATAGACAAGTAGAGGGTATGACTATAAAATACACAAAATGACGATTTTTTAAAAATCTTGTTAAGGGCTACAAAGGGACTGCAATGGAAGAAAGGGAATGGTTGAAGTGGAAAAGGGTAAATTATGCCACTCATAGAGGCATAAAAACTGTATACCAGAGGAAAAAAAGGGAGGGAGTTGGGAAGCATATGAGCTTTTCCCTCATTGGTTCTGGTACAAGGACAGAATAACAACCAGTTAAGCATAGGACTCTATGGAGAAGAAATGCAAAAAAGTATCATTTTAGAGGGAAAGAGGGGAGGGAGAGGAGCTTCGTATGAGATTTGTTCCTGTCACTCTTGATGCGAAGAAGAAATAGCATACTTCATTAAGTGTAACAATATCCTACAGGCAGTAGGAGGGGGAAAGGGTTATGAAAGGGGGGTGGGAGTGGTTTGTAGAGAGGGAAGTATTAAGGGGAAAGGGGAGGAAAAGGGAGGGGGGCCGAAATGGGAACACTGAGGGAGGTGGTGGTCAAAAGGAAAACTTTTAAGGGGAGGAAGGGAGAAGGGGGGGGAATATGAACATTAACAGGGGCAGGAATAGGATGGGGGGAAAGAAACAGATAACAATCATAACTGTAAATGTGAATGGAATGAACTCTCCCATAAAACGGAGATGGATAGCAGAATGGATTAGAAATCATAATCCTACAATATGCTGTTTACAAGAAACACATCTGAAACAGAGGGATACACACAAGGTAAAGGTAAAAGGTTGGAATAAAATATATCATGCCTCAGCTAAAGTAAAACAAGCAGGGGTAGCAATCCTTATCTCAGATAAAACAAATGCAAAAATTGACCTAATTAAAAGAGATAAGGAAGGAAACTATATCCTGTTAAAAGGCACCATCGAGAATGAAGCAATATCACTACTTAACATCTATGCACGAAGTGGTGTAGCATCCAAATTCCTAGAGGAGAAGGTAAAGGAATTAGAGGAAGAAATAGCAAAACTATACTAGTGGGAGACCTTAATCTCCCCCTATCTGAACTTGATAAATCCAACCTCAAAATAAACAAGAAAGAAGTTAAGGAGGTGAACAGGATTTTAGAGAGGATAGATATGATAGATCTCTGGAGAAAACTGAATGGGGATAAAAAGGAATATACTTTCTTCTCAGCGGTTCATGGCACATACTCAAAAATTGAACATGTTCTAGGGCATAAAACCTCACAATTCTATGTAGTAAGGCAGAAATATTAAATGAATCGTTCTCAGATCATGATGCAATAAAAATTATATGCAATAAAGGGCCAGGGAAAGACAGACTAAAAACTAATTGGAAATTAAACAATTTAATCCTAAAGAATGAGTGGGTCAAACAAGAAATTATAGAAACAATCAGTAATTTCATTCAAGAGAATGATAATAATGATACAACATACCAAAATCTGTTGGATGCATTAAAGGCAGTTCTTAGGGGAAGTTTTATATCCCTGAGTGCATACGTGATTAAATTAGAGAAAAGGGAGCTCAACAAATTGGGCATGCAATTAAAAAACCTAGAAAAAGAACAAATTCAAAATCCAAAATTAAATACTAAATTAGAAATATTGAAGACAAAAGGAGAGATTAATAAAATTGAAATTAAGCAAACTATTGAATTAATAAATAAAACCAAGAGCTGGTTTTATGAAAAAACCAACAAAATTGATAGACCCTTAGTCAATATGATAAAACAAAAGAAAGAAGAAAACCAAATTATGAGTATCAAAAATGAAAAGGGTGAATCTACCCCCAATGAAGAGGAAATCAAAACAATAATTAGGAATTATTTTTCCCAATTGTATGCACATACATTTGACAATCTTAGGGAAATGGATGAATATTTAGAAACATACAAGTTGCCCAGATTAACTGAAGAGGAAGTAAATTACTTAAATAATCCCATCTCAGAAAAAGAAATTGAACAAGCCATCAGTCAGCTCCCTAGGAAAAAATCTCCAGGGCCAGATGGATTCACTAGTGAATTCTATCAAACATTTAAAGAACAATTGACTCCAATACTCTACAAACTATTTGGGAAAATTAGTGAAGAAGGAATCCTACCAAATTCTTTTTATGACACAAATATGGTACTGATACCTAAATCAGGAAGAGATAAAACAGAGAAAGAAAATTATAGACCAATCTCCCTCATGAATATAGATGCAAAAGTTCTAAATAAAATACTAGCCAAAAGACTATAGCAACTTATCTCAAGAATAACACACTTTGATCAGGTAGGATTTATTCCAGAAATGCAAGGATGGTTTAATATTAGGAAAACCATCAGTATAGTTGATCATATCAACAATAAAACTAGCAGAAACCACATGATCATCTCAATAGATGCATAAAAGGCTTTTGACAAAATACAACATCTATTCCTATTTAAAACATTAGAAAGTATAGGAATAAATGGGGCCTTCCTTAAAATAATAGGTAGCATCTATTCAAAGCCATCAGCAAGTATTATATGTAATGGGGAGAAGCTAGAAGCATTTCCCATAAGATCAGGGGTGAAACAAGGGTGTCCACTATCACCCCTCTTATTCAATCTGGTACTAGAAATGTTAGCAGTAGCAATTAGAGAAGAAAAAGAAATCAAAAGAATCAAGTTAGGCAAAGAAAAAACCAAGCTATTACTCTTTGCAGATGATATGATGATATAGAGAATCCTAGAGAATCAAGTAAAAAACTGCTTGAGACAATAAATAAATTTGGCAAAGTTGCAGGATATAAAATAAACCCACATAAATCCTCAGCATTCCTATATATTTCCAATGAAATTCAACAGCAAGAAATAGAAAGAGAAATCCCTTTTAAAGTTACTGTAGACGTTATAAAATGTTTGGGAATCTACCTGCCAAAACAAACCCAGGACCTGTATGATCATAACTACAAAACACTTTTCATGCAAATAAAGTCAGATCTAACTAATTGGAAATATATCAATTGCTCATGGCTGGGTTGAGCTAATATGATAAAAATGACAATTTTACCTAAATTAAATTATATATTTAGTGCCATACCAATTAATTTACCAAAAAACTACTTTATAGAGTTAGAAAAAAATAGTAACAAAATTCATTTGGAAGAATAAACGGTCCAGAATATCAAGCGAATTAATGAAAAGAAATGCTAGGGAGGGTGGACTAGCTTTACCAGATTTCAATCTTTACTATAAAGTAGCAGTCATCAAAACTACTTGGTACTGGCTGAGGAATAGAGGAGTGTATCAATGGAATAGATTAGGCACACGAGATTCAGAAGTCAATGACTAAAGTAATGTATTGTTTGATAAACCTCCAGACCCTGGTTTTTGGGATAAGAACTCACTATTTGACAAAAACTGCTGGGAAAACTGGAATATAGTATGGCAGGAACTGGGCATAGACCATTATCTAACACCATATACCAAAATCAAGTCTAAATGGGTTCATGATCGAGGTATAAAGGTTGATACTGTAAGCAGTCTCCTAAAACAAGGAATAGTTTACCTATCAGACTTGTGGAGAGGGAAAGACTTTATGACTAAACAAGAATTAGAGAACATTATAAAATGTAAAATGGATAATTTTGACTACATGAAATTGAAAAGTTTCTGTACAAACAAAGCCAATGTAACCAAGATTAAGAGGGAGGTGGGAAATTGGGAAAGAATCTTTACAACCTATGTCTCTGACAAAGGACTCATTTCTAAAATATACAGAGAATTGAGTCAAATTTATAAGAATAGAAGTCATTCCCCAATTGATAAATTGTCAAAGGATATGAACAGGCAGTTTTCAGAGAAAGAAATTAAAGCTATCTGTAAGCACATGAAGAAATGCTCTAATTCACTATTGATTAGAGAAATGCAAATCAAAACAACTCTGAGGTACCACATCTCACCAGTCAGATTGGCTAAGATGACAAAACAGGAAAATGACAAATGCTGGAGAGGATGTAGGCAAACTGGAACACTAATGCATTGTTGGTGGAGTTGTGAACTGATCCAGCCTTTCTGGAGAGCAATCTGGAATTATGCCCAAAGGGCTATAAATACTTTCATACCCTTTGATCCAGCAGTACCACTCCTAGGGTTATATCCCAAAGAGATCATAGAAATGGGAGAAAGACCCATATGTACAAAAATGTTTATAGCAGCTCTTTTTGTGGTGGCAAAGAATTGGAAATTAAGGGGGTGCCCATCAATTGGGGAATGGCTGAACAAGTTGTGGTATATGCATGTTATGGAATACTATTGTGCTATAAGAAACGAGGAGCAGGCAGTCTTCATGTTTACCTGGAGAGGCTTAAAAGAACTGATGCTGAGTGAGAAGAGTAGAACCAGGAGAAATTTGTACACAATTACAGATACAACGTATGTGTGATGATCAGCTTTCATAGACTGGACTCTTCTCAGCAATGCAGTGATATGTCAATCCCCAAAGATGCATGATGGAGAGAAAAATGTGCATCCAGAGAAAGAACTAGAAAGAACTAAGTTTATATCCAGGTGGAAGCAAAATACCTGATCTTTTTTGTTCTCTTATTTCCTTTTATGTCCTCTTTACCAGTTTTCATTCCAGCTGGTACAATCCGTCCTTATAACCTGACCAATGTATAATGTGAAAGTATTTACAGATCCTATACTTGACTATAAGCTGCCATGGGGGGGAGGTGGGGGAGGGGGACAAAATGTGAAATTCAAGGAACTGCGGAATTGAATCCTGTAAACTAAAAGTAAACAAACAAATTTAAAAAAAAAGGTCAGAATAGGGGTTTGTTTTGCATCAAAAATATAAATTCTCATGTAATTTTAAGTAACATTTGTCCTAGCTTGTTAATCCATTGCTATTGAGAGCCCTTGTTAAGAAAACTTCAATTAGCAATGCAAGTAGGCTTCTGTTCTGCACCTTACTCTCTTACAGGATTACTTTAGGTTCTGAGAACTTAAGTTAGCAGACTGGGTTCATATGGCCAGTGTATGTTAGAGGTAATACTTGGAGTCTGACTCATTCACTTGACAAGCATTTATTAAGCCACTGCTATGTGCTAGGTAATCTACCAAGTGCTGACTATACAAAGAAAGACAAAAAGGAGTCCCTGTTCTCAAGGATTACACAGTCTGCTGAAGGAAACAACATGAAAATAACAGTTAATAAAAAAAAGGACACAAAGGTAAGTTGGAGAGAGAAACTATAATGTCCTGACTTCAAAGCAGGCTGTCTAGCCAATATTCTAAGCTTATATAACACTTTTCTATAGTCCTCTGAGTCTTGTAAAGTACTTATCTCACAGTAACTCTGGGTTAGCAGGTGGAAACTGCCAGGGAACACTGATAAGCTCGGCGATAAAAGGATGCCAAGTGGTTTTCCCCCAATCCTTTTTATTGTTCCACTATAACCAACCCTCTCCCCTACGTTTCTTGGGAAGCTGGGCTGCTCTCCAGTCTGCAGTGCCAAGCGTGAACTTCTTCAGCAGCAGATAAATGCTTCCATTGAGTGTCTTACTCCCTTCTAATATAACTGGCCTAACTTGTGAATCCCTATGTCCTGATAGAATGTAAAGGAATAGGGAGCAGGATTCCCTCTGGAGCCTCAGTTTTCTTTCTGCTCTAAATGGGTGGTTAAATCAATCCTTTAAGGGACCTTGGGATCAGAACCCAGCTAGTCTGTTATCAAACTAGTGCCTGGCACAGCATTAGTTCCTGTGCAGCTGCTTCACAACTCCACTGAGGCCAAGAAGAGGAATCATTGGCACCTCTCTCCATTGCCACAGAAAACACTGCCTTTGGGGGTGGCAGCTAGCAATCTCAAAGTTCACTGGCCTTTTCATCTGAGATCAGCTGCCTCAATGCCACTTGTCTTCTCTGAGTGGAATGATGATTATGGTGCCCCCCGCAAGGTGGGCAGATCACTAAAGGTAGGGAGTCCAACAAACATTACACTGAGAGTCCTGGCACAGCACATTTTTCTTCTACCTTGAGAGTAATAGCAGCTCAGCATCATGGGAGAAGCAGAGGTCATAACTTCCTGACTGGGGATGCAAAAGAGCAGGGGAAGAGTGAGTGACTGCTATATTGTCAGTGGTCAAAGGCATCTTGCTTCTTCCTCATAGTTACTTTAGCTGTTCCTGCTGCCCTTATCCCTGAAAGTCATGTATTATTTTCCACAGTTTTTGGATCACTCACTAGGCCCCTTATGTGTAATGCCCCAGTGGTCTAGACTAATCCTTTAAATAATGAATAGTATTTATAATAGGTGCCCTATGTGTGCTTTTATCATATCACAAAATGCAAGTTGGAAAAGACCATGGAGGTCATAGCCTAGTTCCCTCATTTTACAGATATGGAAATTGAGGCCCAGGGAGGTTAAGTAGTCCGGCATGCTCAGAAAGACCCCCACTGGTTAGAAAATCTTACTTGATGAGGCCTCCTATTCCACTTTGGAAATGGGCCAGGAACACAAACTATTTGCTTTGCTTTCTTAGTTTCTAGCTTCTCACATCTAAGTCTAATTTTCAGGTGAAATACTGTGAATAGCAATGGGGGATTACAATTATCCTCATGGGACCAGTGAAGTGATAAGATGAAGGAAAAAGTGGTTTCAGGGGCATGTTCACACATGGGAAGAAACATGCAGTTTAGGAATCCTCAAGTTGATGAAGTTAGTGTGGGTTGGGACCTTAGGATATGGTGAATTTGGATTTTGACCAGGTAAGGCTTGATATGTTCATAAATTAATTTGGTATGCCTTAGCCATCACTCTTCCATTGGCCTGGAAGTGACATTTTCAAAGTGTCTCAGAAGTTATTTTTGAGTTGATATTTCTCCAAAGAAAGCATTGAAAGTCATTCTTATCCTACTTCTCAGAACATCATAGGTGTGACCACTTTGAGTTAATCCCACTCTGTTCCTCCACCAACTGAAAGTTATTTCTTCTGCGGCTAGGTGGCACAGTGAGTAAAGCGCCAGCCCCAGAGTCAGGAGGACCTGAGTTTGGTTCCAGCCTCAGACACTTAACACCCACGTGCACTCTCACACAAAAACTGGCCGTGTAACCTTGAGCAAGTTACTTAACCCCGATTGCTTTAAAAAAAAATTTATTTCTTCCTGTTTAGGATTTCCTAATATACTTTCCTTGTTCTTTCCTTTGCCTCTACTTAGTTCCACCTTTTTATACTTATTTGTGTAATGTCTTATCTTCTCCATTCCCTCCCCACATGTTAACTGACTAAAGAATTGTAAACTCCCTGAGGGCAGGGGCCATACTACTTTTCATTTTTGTATTCCTAGAACTAGCACAGTTTCTTACACATGGTAAATGCTTCATTTTAAAAATGAAATTGAATAACCTTTAACAGTGCCAGGCCCATAATGAATAGGTGATTAATAAATATGGTTGAATGAGTCAATGAAACTAATGTTATTGAGGATGCCCTTGAGATTTTAATAGATTCACAGAGTGCTACTTGGCATTTTAATTATGAGGATAACCTGAACACTAAACAGGTTATTTTATAGTATCTTATTGCTTCTTTGAAATTTTGGTGCCCAGTTGGGAAATTATGGCAGAGTCAAAAGGGGTGCTAGCTATAATAATATAGTAGACTTGGCTCTTGTGAGGTTATTATGTAGGTAACCGAAGTGTTTTGGGGGATAAACTTATCCTGCTTCTTCTGATTTTTCCCTGAAGGTTGCGGGTTCCATTCTTTTGGCCTTGATCCAGAGAAAAGCATTGAACACATAGCCTTGGTGTGCTGATAGATTTTTTTAAATGTGGCATGGTTGTTTTTTTTGTTTTTCCCTAATTAGTCTATCTATTCACACTAGGTTGTTTTTTTATTTATTTAATTTTATTTTTTAAGCACCAGCTTTCTTAAAGCCTTTCTGATTCTTTTTTCTGTCTTCTGTGACTGGTTGTCATTTCTTGTCAGGCAGATAGGCATTTAGCAGTCACCTATAGAATTTACACAATTTCCCACTATTCAATGCAGAGCTTTCTTGGAAATTGTACCTTAAAGCAGGTTGTCACAAGATGAAATACCTCTGACTAAACGTGTGCTGTGTCTTAACTACATATGCCCCATTGCCTTTGACTGTTCAGATATGCTTGGTGCTGTTAGAGGAAATTGCTGCATGAGCAGGTAAATAAAGGTGGGGAGAAATAAAACCTAACTCTTTATTAGAGAACATTGAATGAGTAAGGATGGAAAGCGAAGTTGTGAGAAGAAGCGACTATCTTAGCTTCATCATGGACATCTCTTAACAAAGACCATTGCTAGGGCTTGGCAGTTTTCAAGTCTTACATTCTATCTGCCAACCTCAAAGTTCCTTTCAGAATTCTCTTCCAGCATTTCTCAGGATGGGGTCACCTTACCACATGGGGACTCCATATACCCTGTCTCCTTTGCCTGTGATCCAAATTATCACAGAGCATAAACATAATGACAGGGATTTCCAAAGTGCTTTTTACAAATCACTTTACATGCATTACCTCTTTTGGTCCTCACAACAGCCAAATGATGTGGATTCATGGATTTGAAGTAGGACCTCAGATGTTGTCTTACACAATACCATTATTTTACAGATAGAGAAACTGAGGTCAAGAGGTTAAGTAAATTTGTTGAGGTTTCACAGAAAGTAAGAAGCAGACTCAAAAGACTAAGAGACTCAAACTCAGGTAAGACTCCAAATGTAATGCTTATTCCACTGCCCCATGCCGCTTCTTCAGCATGAAATTGTTATTATCTGCTTTTAGAAAGTAAATAAATGGAGCTTAGAATAATTAAGTAACTTGCCCCAGATCACACAGTTAAGGGGCAGCCAGGTGGCTTAGCAAGTAAGAGCACTGGCTCCAGTGTGGGGATGACCTGGGGATCAAATCTGGGCTCAGATACTTACCACCACACCTAGAAATAACTGGCCGTGTAACCTTGAGCAAGTTACTTAACCCCGAGTGCTAAAAAAAAAAAAAAAAAGATCACACAGTTAATAAAAAAAAGTTAGAGGTAGGATCTAAGGCCAGCTCTCTCCTGATTCCAAGTTGAGTGTTTGTTTGTTTTTTCTACAATGACATTGAATTTCACCCAACAAAAGCCAAAATGACAATTCTTCAAAAAGAGGAGATTAAACTCTTGGGCAGCTAGGTAGCACAATAGATGGAGCATCAGACCTGGAGTTAGGAAGACCTGAGTCCAAATCATGCTCAGATGTTTACTAGCCATGTGACCCTGGGCAAGTCATTTAACCTTATTTGCCTCAGTTTCCTCATCTGTAAAATGAGCCAGAGAAGGAAATGGCAAGCCACTTCATTATCTTTGCCAAGAAAACCCCAAGTGGGATCACAAAGAATCAGAAACAACTCAACAACAAAAACTCAAAAACAAAAGTTTTAAAACTCAAGTTGCCTATCCTATGATTTTTAAAGCATTCTACAAAATGATTCTCTCCAAATTAAGATTTTTACTGGACCGCCCCCCCCCCTACACATTGTTGATTGTTTTCTTGTCATTAGAATTTGCCTAAGTTATAAATATATTAATCTTTTGTCCACTCAACCCATGTCTCTTTACTCCTAATTCATTCTTTTGTATTGGAGACATTACTCTGTATCCTCTGTCCTTTCTCCAACATTTTCCTTTTTAAATTTTCCAGCCTTCATATTCTCTTCTCTCCTTTTTTTATCCTTAAATATCTGAGTGTTTCGTCGCATTTTGCTGAGAAATGTATTTCATGTAGTCTTGAATAAATTAGCTTATGTTGATAGATGACTGAACTTATTTTTAGGTCTAAATATTTTTTCAAGAGGCAGTTTATGCAAAGTCATGTATATAGGAAAATTAACTTCATTTCACTCTAGTTTGACTGGGATGGTTAAAGAAAAGGTTTTTATTTCCCTCCAAAAATATATGCCTTTCCTTCTAAAAGAGAGTGAAATAGTGATCACCCAGGTTAGAAATTTCCAAATTGTCTATTGTGCTTCAGAATTCCATAGATAACTACAGAGGGTAACTTTCCTTTGAACATAGGAAAATGAATTTCCTTTTCTTTCAATTTCTTACACTTACTTTGTGGTGTGTCTGGGCCTATTCTGATTTTTATATCCATCATACTACCAGCTACTAGCTAACTGGAAATCAGGATGGTGGTTTAATGATGCCACATAAAAGGAATATGGTATCTGTCAAGGAGTAGGGTCATTGATGACTAAAGTAATATTGTGATGGAGCTCTATCATTAGTATCCCTCTACTTAAAACTTATACCTTTTCAGTATTACACTGCTTGAATGTGTTCCATGGAGAACACTAAAAACCTATTAAGCTTTCTGTGGTTATAAAGTTCTATGAAAAAGATCATTGGCCTTCAGTTGAGAAGATTGGGGTTCATATCCCATCTCTGTTTTTTACTCTTATATGTATAACCCTGAGCAATTTACCTGACCTTTTGGCCTCTGTTTCTTTAACTGTAAAACAAGTGCATCAGACTAGATGATTTCTTTTTTTCTCTTTTTTTGTTTTTGTTTAGGAGGGCAGTTGGGGTTAAGTGACTTGCCCAAGGTCACATGGCTAGTTTTTGTGTTAAATGTCTGAGGCTGGATTTGAACTCAGGTTCTCCTGACTCCAGGGCCGGGTGCTTTACTCACTGAGCCACCTAGCCGCCAAGACTAGATGATTTCTTGAGAGTCTTCTTGCTGTCAGTCTATGATCTTCTGGTCCCACTAGCTACCCTATTTCTGTTGAGTGGCAGCAGTGGCCTAGGTCTATGGCCTCATTATCTATCTCTGAATGTTTCATTTTCCTCATCCTCATCATCTTATCAGTTATTAAGTCATGCAACATTATTCCCATCCATCCTTTTCCATTTCTGCTGCAAGCAGGTTAATCTATAACCACTCCAAATATTATAACTGGCCTTCCTGCCTCTTGGCTTTGTCCTCTATAGTTACACCTTCACATGTCTCCCAAAGCCCCAGTATTCCTGGTGCACTTGTCTAATTACTTAATTGTTAAACAAAAGCCTTCAATGTCTCTCTATTACCTGTTGAACAAAACATAAAATTTTGATCTGGGCAAATGAGGACTTCTACAATCTGGTGAAACTTACTTTTCCAGTCATTGCATACTTGACATATTAAATTTTCTTGTTAAACTCAATTACTTTTTATCTCCATTCCCTTCCCCCTATCTTCAATAATGGAGCCTTTGCTCATGTCACCAATGAACTGTCCCTCATCTCCGACTGTTGCAGCAGTTCCTCCCTTCATTGAAGGCAGAACTTGGATCCAGCTTCCTCTCTGAAGCCTTCATTGACTCCTGAGTTTCTCCATGCAATTTGCTTGTATCCCTTTCCTTTATTGTGATCATAGTCTCCCCAATGCAATAGCATAGCTATTGATGTGCATGGAGATTTTCCATGACTTGAGAGCATTCTCTGCACCTAGCCCAATAACATTAGTTAAATTGAATCATATCTTCAATTATTTTTTTTTGAGTCACTGTTTATTTACCTAAGATTTTCTGTGTTGAAAAAAAAGGGCTGTCACATCTAAAATTTGTTCAGGTAGTTGCTGTAACTGGATATGTAATATTGGAATCATGGAAATTGGACCTGTAAAGACCATTAATTGAGCATCTACTGTTTGTCTAGCACTATACTAGGTACTAGAGAAGGTTACAACATTTAGAAAAGAAGTGACTTCTGTCCTTTTATTTAACTCCTTCATTTTACAATTGAGGAAATAGAGGACCAAGAAGTTATAGAGAATGTAATCTTTAATCACATTCAGCATTAAGTCCATCTGTAGTGTAAATATGTATCCCAAATTTCAGTTATTTCCACTATGCCTTGTTTTTTTTTAACTGTGCACCTTTGCCATTAGTAGATAATACAGTTTTTATAGTGTTAAGCAATTTTTGCTTTGTATCCTGTGTTAAAAAATATAAAAGTTAAACTGTTAGTCGACAGCCATCTCAAATTTTACTTTTATAATATTTTTTATTTCATATATTTACCTTTAGTTTCTTTTTTTATTTCTTCCTATTTTGTGGCCAATTATTTAGTTTGCTTTCTGTATAGTATTTAATCCTTCTGAATAAGGAAAATAAGATGACAAATAAGGGAATATGAACTACAAATATGCCTAGTGTAAGCAAAACTGTCTAAGCTAAGCAAAAATATTAATCGACCAAAATGAAGACTGGGTCATAAAGAAATTAGAGTGATTATTCAGGTCTGAAATTAATCACGGGGTCATAGACTTGGAGCTGGAAGGACTCTTTTAGGCCATCTGGTTCTCCATGTTGCAGATGAAGGAACTGAAGACTAGAGAGATTCAGGGTCTTGTCCAAGGTTTTATAAGTAGTAAGGATAAAAGGAGAATTTGAACCAATATCCTGTCACTAGAGCCAGCACTTTCAGTCATTCTAAACTATCACTAATCCAAAGAATTAGCAGCTCTGTATATATTGATCTTACTATTATGCAAGGTTGTGATGAAAGAGTTCTCTGAGCCTTAAAGCACTACAGGCATGTATTATTATTAGGGCATTTAAATTACAATTGCATAGCACTGGGATTTAGAAATGGAAGGGATCTTAGAATCCTCCAGTCCAGTCCTCTTATTTGATTGAAGAGGTGGCTGAGACCCCCCAAGAGGTTAAGTGACTTATATTAAGGAGAAGGATAGGACCAGAGCCTGGATCCTTTGATAATAAATATCAGAAGGATTTGAACGAAGACCCTTTGACTACAGTCCAGAGCTCCTTAATCCCTATGACAAAGGGGACTTAATAATATCTCTTTTCTCCTATTTTGGTGGTAGTAGAATCCTAGTTTGTTTGTTTTTTTCAAAGCTATGTTTTGAATCGCTTATGAAGGTTACAAGGTATTGGTCATGTGTTTTGAAGCTTTAGGGCCAGAATCAGCAGGGTCATCACAGAGTCCAGTGTTTCGTTTAACCCTTTCTGAAACTGAAGTGTAGTAGTAAACCAGTGATTGTTGGTGTTGGTACTTCAGAAAGAACATATCAATTCAAAAAGGCAGTGTGACACATGGGGTTTGCTTTACATATCTGAAACATATGTTTTGAATTGTCTTCACTGAACTCTCTTTAAAGGGTAATCATTTTGTTTTTCTTTCTAAAATGAGTCTGTTATTTAACTAGCTTTATATTGGTATCTATTCGGAGGTTTTTTAATTTTCTTTTTTCCATCCTCACCACATTCCTGGCAGAATTTGAGAATAGGCCATGGTAAATTTTATACAATAAGATGTTGGAAAGTCTTGAAACAAAACATTTTAAAACCATTTCCAATATAAGATTTTTTTTCTTCTACATTTTCTATGAAGTATATTTCAGATTTTCATTTAAACCAGAAATTGAGAATGATTTATTTATTTTTTAAATTAGTCTATCTGGAGTGACTTTGGCTAGAGTTCTTCACTTTTTAATTTTAGAAATGGGTCTGCCAATTTCCTCTTCTTCACATGGTGTAGGAATTCTCTTGAGAAAACCTTACTTGATACTTCTTACCGTCCAAAGAGGAAAAACATCTTATTTCCCCCTTTTGAGCGTTCATTTTCAAGAAGAGGCTAAAAGGGTTTAAGGTGATTACTTTTGTTTATGATGTCAATCTGAAATGAATTTTGTCTCCTGATCTCTATCTGTGTGTTTGGAAAACATATTAGCAATTGACTCATTTCTTAGCAAAACCCTACATAAGTGATTGTTGTTGTTCAATTGTTTCAGTCTTGTCTGACTCTTCTTGATGTGACCGTCCCTGCCCCCCCCCCCCACCCTCCTTGGGATTTTCTTGGCAAAGACACTGGAATGGTCTGCCATTTCCTTCTCCAGCTCATTTTACAGATGAGGAACTGAGGCAAACAGGGTTAAGTGACTTGCCCAGGGTCACACAGCTACTAAGTGTCTGAAGCTAGATTTGAACTCGGGAAGACTGCAGGCCCAGCACTCTATCCACTGTGTCACCTAACTGCCTAATGTAAGTGATTAGCAGCTTCTTGCTTTGTTTGTCATGTTATGGTTTTTACAAACATAGTCAAAGAAGAAGACTCTCATGGGATCACATAATTTCAAACTTGAATTAACCCCAGTAGCCCAAATGATTCTAAAAACAGAATCCTTGTTGCAACATATATGACCAGTAGTTTTTCATCCTTTGCTTGTATGCTTCTAGTGAGTGGGACACATGGCCTCCAGCTCATAATCACCTCTGAAGCTCTCCACTATTGCTACTAGTTTTGCTCTTTGGGGCCAAACAGAACAAATCTAATTCATTTTCCACCTTTAGCTTCTCCTTTATTTCAATGACTGTAACTTATAGACTCAAGTAAACTGAACCAGAGCTGAACAATTGAGTGTTGTATACTTCTTCACATATGATACTGTACATATAAAGTCTATACAGCAGATAAAGTATATGACACATACGTGCCTTTGTACATATATGCAATGGGTGCTGTTAATAATAACTTGTCTTTTCATAGCACTTGAATGTTTGCAAAGCTCTTTCTTCACAACAAACCTACGAGGTAGAGAGTAGAAAAGAAATTATCCCAGTTTTAAAAATAAAGAAACTGAAATTCAGATAAATTCATTGACTTGTCTAAATGTATAGAACTTTACCCCGTTATTCCCAGCCTTCTTTAGGCAATTGACCCTGGCCATACTTCGCATCTGTTCATATGAATTGATATGTACCTTTCGTAAAAATAAACATTTGTATTTTTTTTTTCTGTAATGGCTCTGTGCTAATTGCATGGAGTGTTTGTCTGCTTTGTCTTCTGCTTAGATTATAAACTCCCTGTTGTAGGTCATTTAATCAGCAAGCATTTATTAAGTGCTTATCACGTGCCAGCTCCTATGCTAAGAGCTGCAGACACAAGGAAAGGAAATAATAAGGTCTCTGCTCTCAAGAAGCTCCCCTTATAGCAGAGTAGACAACATGCAAATAACTATGTGCATCGAAGATCAAATCTAAATGGATATTAATCTTGGGAGTTCTGTGGTGGGGAGGAGAGGGGATCTGAGAAAGGCCTTTTGCAGAAGGTAGGATTTGAGCTGAGTCTTGAAGGAAGCACAGGAAGTTAGCAGTTGTAGGTGGAAGGAGGACGTACTATGCATGGGAAATAAACAGCAAGAGTGTGCTAGAGATGGAGTCAAGTGTGAGGAGGAACAAATTGGTCCATATGCTGGATCACAGAGAGTACAGAGGGAAGTAAAGTGTTTAATAGAACAATAATCTCATAGGTAAGAAGGGATTGGTTCCTCCCACCTCCCCCTTCCCAAGTGAAAAGAAAAATAAAATTCTTGTAACAAATATGGATGGTAAAGCAAAACAAAATTCTCTGTTGGCAATGTGCAAAAATGTTACTTACATTTCGCATATTAACCCTATCACCTCTCTGTCAGGAGGAAAGGTCATTAGATTTGGCAATTCAGAGGTCATTGGTATCTTTGATGAAAGCAGTTTGAAATGAATGTTGGGGCTAAAGCTAGATTACATTGGGTTAAGAAACATGAGTAGAGAAAATGGGCACACCTACCATAGGTGAATTTTTCATAGAGTTTTAACTAAGGGGAGAAGATATATACGATAACAGTTACTGAAGATAGTTGGATAAAGTCTTTTTTTAAGGATGAAGAAGACATGGGAATGTTGTAGGTAGCTGGGAAGAAGCACATAGGGAGAGATTGAAGAATAAAGAAAATTGGGATTATAATAGAAGCTAGAGAAGAAAGGAGATGAAGAGATGAAGGGTTTATTCTAATTCAAGCTCTATCATTCTTATAGTGTCAGTTTGTAGTCTTTTTTTGTAGGCATTAGGAATATACTATGAGAAATATGATATACTCTCTGTGAAATTTCCAGGGTATGCTTTTTTTCACTTAAATATCCGGGCTTTTTTCAAGCTTTTTCATCTTTTATGATTCTTGTCCAAAGAAGATCTCCTCACCACGCTAGAGCCCTTCCTCTGATTCTTCTAATATTCTGTATGTTATAATATGAAACTTTTTCTATCCCCATTGAAATATGGAAGAAATAAAATCATCTTCTTTGTGTATATTTGTGTGTCTACCTGCCTCTGTCTTTCAAACCACTCTATTCAGTGTGTAAACTTTACTTTGGTCAGGACTGCCCTAAGACCCAGTTGGTCTTTGAAAGTACAAACTCTTAATACAAGGATCAATGGAATATTTTTTTGAAGGTGGAAGTACATGAGACTATTTTTGTAAAGAAGAAATTAGATCACATTGTGTGCTAAATTCAGTTAAGAAGTTCAAGGATTTTAACAGAGGCAGATGTTTTGATAGTGTGTGTTGGATGTGAAAGATCTATATATAGTCTCCCTTATTAAGGTTTCTGGTGTAGGAATAAAAGTTTGGTTTTGACCTGAAACTCATCACCCCGAACACTCTTGCTTTCATGTAATAAGCAGACTAACCAGATATTTCTCAAAATAAATATTTCTTGAAGCAAGGTATGGCTGAAATTAAAAAAAAAGGAGAAAGGTATTAATCTGGATGAAGTCTTTGGATAGTTCTTTTATTTTTTGGAGTCAGGATTAGAATTTTGACATCCTGGGAACATCTTTTCTATAACATGAAGGAGAGTGACACAAGGACTTATTTAATTCTCTTCTGTTTACCTGCATTTGAAACTGTTTCCAAAATGAACAGGCCTGAAATATTTCTATTTGTATTCCAAAATATTCACTGACTTTTGACTTTCACTGCTGGTATATAATTATATTATTAGACAAAAGTCTACAGGTATAGCAGATGGAAAACCAGAGTGTTGCACTGGTACCCAGAAAATATAAAAACATCTAGAAGGAAAGCTTCTAGCACATTGGGAAAGCATCAACAAGAATTGCATAGGATAGAAGGCATGAATGGATTGTGGTCTATACCAGTGAAGGGAATATCCATGTGAACAAAGACACAGATCTATTGAGAAAGACTGGCTGTGTTTAAATAATGTTAAAATTCAGTGAAACTTTTTGGGAAGAAAAAGGCAATTTTATATAAAATAGTATTCAAATATATTGTTTGGTATAGCATAGTAAATTCTCATGGGTATAGAGTTGTTGCATCCAAATTCAAAATAATCAGTATTCCTAAAGATGAAAATTCACGTTAAAAATGAACAAGAAAAACCTGGTTGTAAGTATCTGATTAAGGATTTCTGTCCCTCAGTTCTATTCTGTAAAAGTGTAAATTGATTTTAATTCCACTTTTATGAGTTAATCAAGGGGGCATAGGTTTAATACTCTCCCACTCTGTGAATCTAAACTCCTTAGACCTGTAACTTTACCCTTCATCTACTCAACGTTCCAGAGAAATTTGTCTACAAGTCAAGTTTCTGTCTTGTAATTTTTGTTCAGTCATTTCAGTCATGCATAGCTCTTCTTGATGTGACTGCATTGGGGTTTTCTTGGCAAAGATATGGGAGTGGTTTGCCATTTCCTTCTCCAGCTCATCTTACTGATGAGGAAACTGAGGTTTAAAAGGATTAAATTCCTTGTAGAGGGTGACACAGTAAGAGTCTGAGGCTCTATGGAACTTATAAGTTGAGTCTTTCTGACTCCAGAGTCCAGGCCTCCAGGCTTCCAGCCTCCAGGACAGGCACTCTTACCACTAGGCCACCTAGTTGCTCAGTCTTATAATTGCCTATATGCTTTACTTAAGTAGCATTCAGTCATTAGATTCCCACTTCTATGATTGTAATTTGTATGTCCAAACTGGTGTTGTCCACCTTTGTAGTTCCAACACCCAGTTACCTCAAATATAAATTCCTTTGTGACCCTAACCACCACCCACTGCACCCAAATCCTAATGGACTCCACCAAAGATGCCGCACCCATTAGCTACAGTCTAATCCTATTATCTGAGGACTGTTCCCATTTTCTAAATTGGGAAGAGCTGAGGTGACTCTCAAACCACTTTCTCTTTAAAATGGCTACCAATTAGCATCCTCTTACTTTTTCCAGAGGAGGTCCAGAAGGTGTACAGTCAGGTCAGCCAGAAGGAAGACACACCTAGGCTTAAAAGACACCTCAGCCCTCATTCAGGATCATTTTGCCTGAGGCAGCCATCTTCCTAACAGATCGGTGTGCTCTATTAATAAACTTGGATAAAGCTTGGAAATTTTGAACCTTGGTTTTGTTTATTAATTTCTATTGCCACAATTTGAATGACCTTCCAATATAAATTAAAAAGAAAAAAAGGCGAACAAGCTTGAGTATCAGCAAAATGGTGAAAATTGTCACAAAGAGAAATACAGGTAATCTTCCTATTCTGCCACTCTCACCTCCAACATAATGAATAGTATTTTTTCCTCCTATATTTATGCATTCCTTTATAGAGGCCTTTTTGTTTCTTTTAAAAGATAGCTCCTTTCATCTTTCTGGCTTTCTTTTTCTTCCCTGCCATAGAAAAGCTACCTCTTGAAGGCTCCAAATATGAGGATGTCTTTTATTGGCACAATCCATTGGTATAAAAACTTAACATGATTGCCCCTGGAGATATCAGGAATGAGAGTCACCATGACAGCCGTAGCCCTGATAAGCAGACAACCCATTTTGAGGAAACATTTTTCAGAGGTACAGACATTTATTTAAAGCAGTCTCAAGGTAGGAAAAACTGACCAGCATTTCCCTCAGTATGCTGAAGTTTCTGGATATTGTTTTAACACATGAATATTAATCATGCCCACAGAGAGCAGCAAAATTCTTTGAATGAAAACATTCATTGTGAAAGAAATGAATGCAATTATAATTCATAGGAGCACTTTCCCTAAATAACAGCTGTTAACCCTTAAATTGAAACTATGTTAGGAATCCCTAATGTTGCTCATTTAGGCATCTTGTGGCTTTTTAAAAGTTGCCAATCAATCTAACATCAGTATTTTCTCTTCATCCTTCATTCTCTCCATGCATTTCTCAATGCACCTGGCAATGACTATCATTGAAGAAATCTTTGTAGCAACATAATGGGTAGATTTCTGGGCTGAGTTTCAATTAGTAAACAAGCATTGATCATACCAACCACTATGCTAGAAGCTGGGGAGGTAAAAATACCCTCAAAGAGTATTCATTCTATCAGAGCATTCAATAGCAACACATTTCACATAAATATGCAGAAAATATATATGAAAGAACTACAAGGTCATTTCAGGTGAGGAGGAACTAGCAAGTGAGTGCATCAGGAAAGACCTTATGGAGAAGGTGACATTTGAGCTGAGCTCTGAAAGAATTAAGGAATTCTAACAGGCAGAGGTTTTGAGAGAGATCATCCCAGTGGGTGCAGCCATTTGAAAGGCACAGAGACAGGAGATGGAATGGATGGAAGAAGAGGGCAGAATGAGAGGCATGGATTCAAATCCTGCCTCAGATACTTAGTGGCCATGTGACACCCTGGGTAAAGTACTTAACCTCATCATCTCAGTTTCCTCATATACAAAATGGAGACAATAGTATCAATTGCATAGTGTTGGTATGAAGATCGAATATGATAATGCATATAAAGTGAGTGGAACTCAAGTCCTCTATATCCACTTTCAGCTTTATCAGATCTTACAGTATCATTAGACAGTCCACTAGGTTAGGGATGTAGAGTCCAAGTGGCAGACTAGTTGGAAAAAGACCCACTGAGACTGGAGCAACATCAGTGTGTTTCAGAAGAGTAGGGACAATTGGCCTTTTTGGAGAAGAAGCTTCTCCTGGAGATTAGGGCAGTTAGACAGCTCAGTGGATTGAATGCCAGGCCTGGAGTCAGGAACACTCATCTCCCTGAGTACAAATCTGGCTTCAGATACTTACTAGCTGCATGACTGTGGACAACTCACTTAACCCTGTTTGCCTCAGTTTCTTCAAATGTAAAATGAGCTGGAGAAGGAAATGGCAAACCACTCTAGTATCTTTGCCAAGAAAACTTCAAAAGGGCTCACAGAGTTGGATACAACTAAAAAATAATTGAACAACATCAACAAAAACAGTAATAAGAGAGGGAAGCTAGGAGCATACCACAGAGACCTTTAATTATAAGACCAACAAGTTTGGAATTTATCTTGAAGGCATTTAAATACGTACTAGACATTTTTGAGCAGAAGACTGTCTTTATGAAAATATTCTATACCTGTTTTAGAACTGAGGAGATTGAAACAAAAAGATCTGGGGTTTTGTTCATGTGCACGCATCTGTTAAATTTTTAATACTAGTTCAGATCCCAAGGCCGGTGTCTTTTTTCAAATGCCAGTGTCTGTATCCAACACCCTTAGTTTACAGGGGAGAAAACTGAAGTCTCCAAGAGATTTAGTTAACCTCAAAGAGATTAAGGAATATGCCTGTGGTCTCATAGCTCGTTAGTGACAGTACTGGGACTAGAGCCCCAATCTTTGAATGACTAAACTCAATGCATTGAAAGCTCTCTCCATTACACCAGGCTGCCTCCCACAAAATTATGCAAGCAAGACCAAGATTGACCTAAGCAATAAACTGAATGTATTCCAGTGAGGTTCATGTTAAAATTCTTAAACTTTTCTGAACCAGAGGGGGAAAAAAACCATCAGAAATGATTCCCTGGGGAATATGGCAAAAAGAATGAGTGGAGTCCTTTGAGCTATGTGTGTGTCCTGCCATTTCTTAATGTGCCCTGATCTATTTTCCTAGTTCTTTAATGGAAATTCAGATTTTTAATCAGGAAATTGGTTGAAATTCATTTCAGACATTTGAATATTATACAGTTTGGGTATTACAGTGGAGTCACTGCTAGCCCATCTCTACCCTTCCACATGAGAAATTATGTCAACCAACAGTTAATTCAGTTAATTCACCAACTGAGTTATTTTTACCAGCTACCAATTCACTTAATCTACCAACAGTTAATTGACTTCAACAAACATTTGCAAGGTACTTGCTACATAAAGACATTGTTCTAGGCACTGGAGATATAGTTAAACATGAAACTGACTCTGCCCCAAAGAAGCTTATGTTCTAATGTATAGTATTTTAGGTAGGGAGTTAATAACTAGAGGAAAATAGGGTTTTAATATGCTCCCTGACACTTATTAGCTCTGTAACTTTGGACAAGTCATTAACCTCTGCCCTACTGTTTCTTTATCTACAAAATTGTATAATGATTCCTACAGAACCCATATTTTAGGGTTCTTAGGATTAAATGCATTAATTAAATTAATTTTAATTAAATTAAATGCATTAAATAAATAAATTAATTAAATGCATGTTAATATATGAAAGTCAGCTATTATTATTACTGGATGATAGCAGTTCTAGCAAAAATTGGAAGCACCACTAGGGAAGGCAAGTTGTAGACTAATAAATAGGTAAAGGAACAATGCCAGTGATGAAAAAACAGAGGAGAGAACAGCTCTGCAGCCTGGTTGCACGAATAGCCAAGGTTGACACAGTGCCATCATAAAGGCTTATCAGTCATAGAGCAGCTCTACAGTGTGGATTGTTTAGGTGGAGGGATGGATGCTGGCAAACAGCCATTGTACCTTTATGAGAAAGAGACAAATGCCCCAAACTAAAATTCTGTCAAGGATTTTTTTCAAGAAATCAACTTCTCCTGATGAGAATGTGCTTGTTTGTCTCTTTATTCCACATCCTCTCCATTTGGATCTGAATCTGTATATTATAGTAACTGATGTTCATAATGATCTAGAGTGATCATGGACAAGATAAATTATTATCTTTCATATGCTATGTTTAGGCAGCTAGGTGGCACAGTGTACAAAGTGCCAGGCCTGGAGAAACAAATGGCAAACCACTCCAGTATCTCTGCCAAGAAAATCCCAAATGGGGTCACGTAGAGTAGGACACAACTGAAATGACGAAACAGCAACAGTAACAACAGTGTCATGTTTAGAAAGGGTGGCAGTGTAAAGTACATTTTAGAAAGATTTCCATAAAGAACAGTGACTATTACAAAGCCTTTGGAACCAAGACCTCAGTACTAGGTAGCTAGGCAGCACAGTGGAGAGAGGGCTTGGCTTGGAGTCAGGAAGTCATGAGTTCAAATTCTGCCTTAGAAAGCTCTGTGACCCTGGAACAGTCACTTAACATCCCTTAGCCTCAGTTTCAGTACCTGCCTCATAGGGTTGTTGTGAAGATCAAATAAGTTAATCTTGTAAAGTGGTTTTTCAAACTTTAAAGTTTTTCAAACTATAAACTGTTGCTATTACTCCTGCTACTGCTTCTACTACTACTATAACTACAACTACTATTACTACTGCTATTACCACTGCCACCAATACCACCGCTATCACTACCACCACCATCACCACCAACCACTACTACTACCGTTACTATTACAGTTGATTGGTGGTATTATCGATGTGTATATTTCCTCTGTTGATGCAAGTCTAGCCATACATTCTCAATCTTGTGTAACCCTTCTCCAAGTCCTTTCATAGAAACTTCTCAAGGAATCCACCTAAGATGCTCCCTTATTCCCTTGAATTTGACCCTGAAAAAGATAAATACCATACCATATTGGAAAATTCAGCGATCCAGGAAAAAAACTAATTCCTTCCCCCTGTCTTTTCCCACTTTTTCCTCTGACCAACTAAGGCTGTATTTAATTTTTTTTTTTCTCTCTGCAAAAAAAAAAAAAGATTGTAGAAGCTTTCTCTCTGATGAGAATGGGGCTAAAAAACAAATAAAAGCTCTGGATTTTGTGGGATGGGTCTGTATAGGCTTTTAAATTTTGAGCACATTGTTTCTCTCTATGAAAAATAATATATATTAAAGGTCATTAGTCTAATTTTTACCTGCTCTTATTACTTTTTAACTATATTGACTTAGAAACCAAGTAAATACCCGTAGGAGTATTTAATAATAGCTGTTGAGTTAAACGTTGCTTTAGAAGTCAAAGTAACTCTACTCATTTGTGTAATTTCAACAGCAAAGATACCCCTTGCTGTAACATGTGTTAGTATTATTTAAAAAGGCATTGCAGTTAGATCGTTAGATCCATTTTGCAGATGATGAAACTGTTGAGCTTAGGTTAAGTGCTTTGGCCAGTCAAAAAATGACCAATTGGACTGAATTTACAAGCTAAGTTTTCTCAGGTGTAGTCACTTGTGATTAGCCTATTAATTGTGATACAGATGGCAATGCAGAGAGTGCGTCTTGTTTTTAAAGGAGACATGGTAAGTGGACATGCTCTCATTTTTATTCAGAGACATAATGGATGGAGATTTCTAAGGCTAAAATGAATTCTAACTTATGGGTAAGCTAAAGACATTGGCTTTGGATATCTTGGGGCTGATTATGTTGTGTCACTGAGATTGTGAGCTGAAATGGAGCGTTAATTAGTAGATGTCTAAATGGAGAAACCAGAAATCACTAGAAATGATTCTAAAGGAAATTGGAAGGTGTAGTAAAGATAATTCTACGCATTCATATGACCCTTCATTTTAATTGGCTTTAGTGCTATATTTGCATGTGTTAATGAGGGCAGAGCTGTACAAATTAATACTCTGACCAGAATAACATCTTGCCTCCACCAGTCACAGTGTTCTCCTTATGTCTAAGCTAAAGGGAAAAAAAATTTTAATTATTTAAAGCCAGAGTTCAGTCTTCCTCAGTGGGTGACCATGTTGTTAGTTTTTGCTTGTCATCAAAAGGCTTTGTAACACCATGAGATTTAGATTTTTTTTGACACTACTTAGTAAATAAATTCTTCTTGACTTCTTAGATGTGTCCACCAGTAAGGCAGCATTTGCTATTTCTCTAATAGATGAATATGATCAATTCAAAATCACTCACATTCATGTTTCACAGTTTTCATAAATATTTCAATTTCATCCTTATAATAAAGACATGGGATAAGCAAAGTATAACAATCTTATGAAATCATTTACAATTTATTTATGATTATATATAATGTAATATGTAAGATAATTATATAGAAATTTACACATATAAGAAATAATCACATTCATTTTATTTATGGAGAAATTGAGATCAAAAGTGTCTATATGACTTGCCTCAAAATACATATCATTCTACTAAAAGAGATGGGAGGAAATACCAGGTCCCCTGAATCTCCTTTTTTTTTTTCTTCCTCTGACTAACATGTTCTTTCTCAAGTAGTCAGCTAGGTAGCCCAGTCAATAGAACACCAGGCCTATAGTCAAGAAGACCTGAGTTCAGATTTGACCTCACTAACTGTGTGACTCTGGGCAAGTCACTTAACCTATGTTTGCCTCAATTTCCTTATCTGTAAAATGGAGATAATAATAGCAATACCTCTCATGGTTGTTATGAGGATCAAATGAGATATTAATTGGAAAGAGCATAGCACAAAGACTTGCAAATAGTAAGTACTGCATAAATGTTAGCTATTATTAATATTAATTATTATTAAGCATAATATAACTCACATTTTATGGTGTTTTAAAATTGACAGGACCTTTTCTTCCAAATAGCTCTGAGAGGTACATAATTGAAGTACAGTATTTTAATTTTACAAAGGAGGAAACTGAAACTTAGAGAGTTATGTTCTAAATGATAGAAAGGAAATTGAACCTAGGTCCCTTGACTAAAGGACCACTGTTTATGTAATGTTTTAATTCGTACACTACATATTTTTTATTTGTTTCTGTTAGGTAACAGATAAGCTGGTGATTTTAGCATGAAGTACAGTGGAAATAATTCTTATTTATAATCAGAGGATCTGGGTTGGTTTTTGACTCTGCTGCTTGTCTAGGGATGTGTAGATTTGTGGATATACCAATTAGAATGTAGTTCTAATCTCCCACTCGACTGCTAACCCTTCGTCCTTTGCTGTATTTCAGAGTGCTAGTCAGGGACCATGGCGAATTAGAATTGGTTTCCCACTCAATAGATAATATGTTTGAATGCTGAATGCAAAATTTTTATTGTTGCTTATAGAATCAGTAAGTAAATAAATAGTAACTAATAACTGGAGAACACATCATATAATGAAATATTACAAAATGCCTGAGAGCTCATCGGTCTCCAAAAAGTCCCTCCTCCAGATATGGAATCAATCTGCACCCCAGCATTCTAGGTAATAGACAGTTTGAATCTTCCCATGAGCAGAGGAGTTCACCACGGCAGTACCCAGAGGAGGTTTGACTCACCTTTTCCATAGGACTTATTATCAAATACACATGCAGAAACTCTAGAGTCAGGTCTTCTGGCTCCCCTGAAATGTGGAATCTGGTACGGACTGGAATATCGAAGGGTGGTATTTTCCTCATCTCCATCTGGACCCCCTCTGGTCATTGCTGCAGTCTATGATCCATCTTGGAGTGTGGGGAGTAGAAGCAGTAATTCGACTCAACAAAGAGCACCTGGCTACCATTGAATGCTCTTTCATTCTAACCTTGGCCACTGTTTTCTGTGCTGCAGCTGAATGGGGTCTCTACCTCTCTCAGTCCCCCAGATCAAACCCCTTCACAGTAAAGAGGAAGGGCAACTATGGAGTGGGAGGTCATTAACAAGTAAAAGAAGAGCCTTTAAGGTTCCTTTCATTTCAAACTATTTTATCTTAAATGCTATGCTTTATTGATTACTTTTGCTTTTGCAATGGAGAAATCACATGCAGATTTCTTTGAAAAATATATATTTTAGTGAATAGGCTTGCTTTTCTCTAAAACAGATTATTGTGTTGTAGAAAACATGTGCCTGGTAATTTCCCCAATGTGAATGAACATTATTATTGTTTTTTTTTCTTTAGCAGCTTATTGTTTTCTATTTAAAAAATCTAAACATCTAATCAAAGTAATATAAAAATTACACATCTCTGTTATCTGTGTGTGTTCTCACTCTGATAGACTATAAGTTCCATGAAGTTAGACACCATATTGTTTTTTTTTTTAATTTACACCAATGCTTTCTCCTGATAGGTGCTGAATAAATGTTTAATGCGTGAGTGAAAAAATAAAAGCAATAGATGATCTGACTACATCCTATGGCTACAGAATTTATTGTTTTTATGCAAAATTTCCTTGGGAACAAGAGAGTCCAGTGTTGTCATAGTGAAAATAGATTTTAATTATCACATAGCAAGAAGGATTGCAAATGAAAAACAAAAGCTAGAGATGTCCTTCATTAAAGTACTATAGTAATATTTAACCTACAGTTGCTCAACTTACAAATACACACACACACACACAGGCTGTGCTACCATTGCTGTGGGAAATTTTTCTTTTTTTAAAGCTAGAAAATGTTTTCAAAATCTCTTAAGTTCAGATGTAGTAAAAAAAAAAAAAGAAAAGAAAAACTAGTGTGGGGTAGAAGGAAGTAGTCTTGGGAATCCAATCTGGCTTCATATCCTTCCTCTAAGACTAGATGTGGTATTTGGGGAAAAATCCTTTCCCTCATTTTCCTCATCTATAAAATGAGGGTGTTTGAATCAATGAGCTCTCAGTACTTCTCCATCTAACTCTAAATTATATGATTTAAGGAGTTTGGCTCCAAGAAGAGATTCTAAAGGAGGAATGACATACCTGTGTGATCACACCTTCCCTCTTCCCCTTATCTTCCCTGGAATTTTTTGACTTCCCTCTTTTCCCCTGCCTAAAATGTTGATGCTTAGTGATTAGTATTAGATGTGAGTGCCACTTCAGAAAGGAGGGTAGGAGACTGCCAGCCATGTGATTTACCTGTTGCAAAATCTTGTACCTGGGAGATGAATAAGAAAATGATTTCCATGTTTCTCTTCACTACATATGACCAAGACCCCAAATTCAGGCCAGTGTTATAATTAAAACACTTTAGTTAAATGATGAATTTATTTATTTTTTCTTTGATGGGCCATTATGGGAGAATATAGCATTGCTTCTGCAGAAAAATCTTATCTAGTTCTCTGCACAATTAAGTGTAGCATAGTAGAAAGAACATTAAGTTTGAAGCCAGATGTTGATTCGTTTCAGTCATGTCAAACTCTTCATGGCTCCATTTAGGATTTTCTTGGCAAAGACACCAGAGTAGTTTGCCATTTCCCTTTTCAGTTCATTTTACAGATGAGGAAACTGAGGCAGAGTTAAATATCTTACCCAGGGTCACATAGATAGTGTCTGAGATTTGTATTTGAACTCAGGAAGATGAGTCTTCCTGACTCCAGGCCTGGCATCCTATCCACTGAACCACCAGAATTAGTAGCATTTGTCTAATCATCCTTGCTTGTAGCCATCATTTTGAGCAGCCCATCGTGTTTGTTTGTTTTAAGAGAGAATAAATCATGCAACTTTCAGGTTGTGATCTGTCCCCTTTCCTACTTTTTGAGCCTTCTTTCTCTTTACTCTCTTTCCTATACTTTATACTCCAGCTACACCAACCTGCTTGCTTGTCCAAGTCCCTTTCCCATTTCTCAGTGTTTATGTGGGCTTTTTTCATGCCTGGAATGCTCTCCCACCTCACCTATACTTTTAGTTTCCTTAGATTCCTGCAAGTTTCAACTCAGCTACCACTTTCTGCAGGTTATTCTAGCCTACTAGAATCTGAGAATTTCCCTCTGAGATTGCCTTTCATCTGCTCTATGTATATCTTGTACATAACTATTTTTACCTTCGTTTGTATCCCCAGAGTGTACCTTGCATACAATAATCACTTAGTAAATGATTATTGCTTGAGAAATCAGCACACATGGAGAGATAACATGCTAAAAACACAGCTACATTCACTGATGATCTTGGCAAAATTTCCCAGTACAGGCTATCACATGATACTGCTCATTCTTATACTTCTGTGTCTCAGTGTTGGCTGTAAATATTTATTTTCTAGACCACATTTGTTTATCCAGAAACATACCAGCTGAGTCCTTGAAAGAAAAGGACAAATATTTGGTATTTCTAAAGTGGCAAAGCTCTCAATGGCTGAAGGCATTCTGTGTTATATGTGATTGCTTATCACATAAAATTGTGGTGCTGGTAGCAGAAAACTTCAAGAAAATTGTTCAGTTCACCAGAAAGGGAATCGAGGAATCTGAACATATAGTGTCTTTTTGCTTTAGCCTCATTTGCCTTCTTCATAGTAGTGAGAATTTAGAATGCTAGACCATAATGCTAAAGGAAACTTAAGACAAAGAATGCCAGAAATAGAAGGAAATTTATAATCAAGAACATAGGATTTTGGATTTGGAAGGGCCCTTAGCACATAGAGCATCAAATTTTAGCTTATAGAATTAAGGGTTCAAAGGAACCCTAGGAAATTTTAGTCTAACCCCCTTCTTGCAGAAATGAGAAGAGTGAAACCCTTAGAGGTTAAACTGACCTTCCTAAGACCACATTGTTTGTTGTTCATCCTTCTTTCTTGAAGATGACCAGTGACTGCTGTCGTGTCTTGACTTGCAAATGAATTGGATTTGAGTGAGGCAGAGCTGTGTGAAGTCATCAGCTTCCCTCTCTTCTCCAGAGTCATCTGAGTCCAGTGACAATGTATAGGTCAGGATGATTGGTGATGGCCCAGGATACAGTGGCAGACCTTGGCCTTTTTAAGCTAAGGTCTTTCTCAGGTCTGATAGTTCCTTAAGTAATGCTAAAGTTGGCCTTCAAACCCATGTCTGCTCACTCCAAGGCTCCTTTGAGCTGGAAAGAACGTTAGAACCTTAAATGTCAGAGCTGGAATGTGTCTTAATATATAAAACATAGAAGTCAGAACTCTATGATACCTTAGAAATCATTGAATGACTAGATTCTGGTCCAGTTCATTTTACTAATATCTCAGAAAGGCAAGTGACTTCTCCAAAATAACACAACTCATTGGTGGCATATTGAGTGCCTGAACCCAAGTCTCTTGATTTTTGTCCCAGTGTTCTTTTCCCTACTTTCTCTAAACTACCCTTTCAAAACATGAATTATTGACTGTTTGCTTTTCATTTTGAACCAAGAGCAAGAAAGGCCATCCCAATAATGCTTTTAATTTCCAAGCGGCCCATATAAACTCAGCTTTAGTGTTCTCACTTTACTAAATCCTGATGTGTGGTGTTCAATTAATCACTTCCTAACATGTTGCTGAAATAATAGCAAATGGAACAAATGTCTTTCCCATAAACCATCACCACACAGGCACTGTGGTGGTGAACATTAATAGCTGCTACCAGGTAATAATGGAATGCTATTTTTATGGCCCAATATGATTTTAACATGAGCACAGACTTTCCTGAACATTCGGATTAAAAATTGGTGGTGATGGGAGAAGTCTGTTCCTCATAAAATGAAGAAAACTCATTCATTGAAATTCATGTGAGCAACATAATTGGAAGCAAAGGCCTTATTTAGGTGAATCTGCAAAGGCTTAATGCTTTTCTACCTTGGGAAAAAAATGTCTTTCATTTTCCTTTTCCTCAACTTCAAATCAGACATTCTGGCAAGTGACAAGTTGATAAACTTTATTGCAAAAAAATAAATGCACCAAAGAATCATATATATAGGACTGTAAGTGACCTGAGGAGGCATTGAGTCCAATGTTCTCATTTTATAAATGGGGTAGCTGAGGTCCAGTGAATTGAATCAATTTGCCCACAGTAGCACAAGGAGTGGTTCAGGGGTAATATTTAAATCAACATTCTCTGACTCTTACACCTTAGATTTAGAGCAAAGTGTTTGCTTTATCAGCTGGTTTGATTCTTAAGACAGTAATGTGGGTTTGAGTCAGAAGAGGTGGAGTCAGATCCTGCCTCCACCACTTACTATGTGTGTGACCTTTGAGCTCCAGACTTTGGTTTTTTCAGATATAGAGTGAGAGGACTGAGCTGCACAATCTCTAAGGATTCTTCTAGTTCTGACATTATGCCCATACATCATTATGTAAATAAATGTATTGCTTATCTAGACCTTTTGTTTTTTTCTTATGTTATACACCTTCAGTCACTTTTGAAGTTCACTTCATTTCACACCCCCTAGGGAGGCAATTTGCAAATGGCATAATTGAGTCCATGGGGTGGCTATCAAAATCACTTTTTAAAATTTTTATAAGTATGACTCTGTTGGGTCAGGGGAATAAGACAAGTCAGCTTCTCTGGGCCTCAGCTTCCTCATTTTTAGAATAAGGGTTGTAGATTAGATAAATGGTTTTCAACTTTCCAGATATGAAGTTTTTTTTTTTTTACACCAGAAAATGCCACAATTTACACATTAGTATCCACTGACAGAAAAAATGTGTGATGATGAAGTTATAATAATTTAGTAATGCTTTTAACTGAATAATCCCAAAATTCAGAAAAAAATAGAAATACACACATATACATATATGAACATATATGGGCAAGACATATAATTTATTTAGTCTATACTAAGTACAGGGTCATGATACATATTTTGTACATGAAAGCCAGCATGGCATAGTAAATCAGTCTTGGAGTAAGGCAGACCTGAGTTTGAATCCTGTATCTCACAGACATATGGTATGTGATTATGGAAAAGTCACTTAGAATATCTTAGTACCTCAAGGACTCTTTAAAACTATAAATTAGAGGCAAGCTACCAGTCTACATTAGTGGGGGAGGCTACCACATGAGGCCTTATCCCCGCACAGGCCAGGCCCAAAAGTAAAAAATAAATAAATAAACATCAAGAGAACTTTGGTTCATGGACCACTTATAAAGATGTCATGTTCCTGGCCAACAGGTTGGGTCATTGGATTAAGATGATCTCTAAGCTCCTTTACAGCTCTAAAATCATGAGATGTTTGTTTCTATTAAACACACACACACACACACACACGCCATATGTCAAAACTGATGGCCCCAGAGGTCCCTTAAAGCTCAAGATCTGGTGCTAATGTGACTATATAGCATTCTCATTGTAGGAAAGTTTGCCGGGTTAGCCCTGCCCAAAAATTCTTAGGAGATAAACAAAATAAAATACATCTCTGTCTGAGCAAGATCTCCTATTTTCTTCTTTGCTCCTCAGAGCCAGCCAAGCAGTGTCCTCCAAGCCCATCTAATCCATTCAGGAGTATTTATTTTTCTTATCGTGTCAAAAGTAACTTGACATTTGCATTAATAATAGCTCTCTTTTAAAATGTGTTGACACTGTGTTTGTTTTTGAATGGCCATAAATGCTTCCTTGTATGGACCACAACATAAATAGATAAGCTTATCTCTATATGTATTCACTTTATAGCATACAAGTACCACATAAACACTCATGGACATTTTCTTGTCACATTATCGTGGGTTATGAATACCTAGTGTATTTTCAGTAACTATATTATTCATGTTTATTTATAAGAGAACTTTGAAGTCTCATTGAGCCCCTGTGTGGAATTCCCTAAACAGTATTAAAATGATCCTGTGTGGGGTGGCCAGGTAGCACAGCGAGTAAGAGCACCGGCTCCAATGTCAGGATGACCTGGAGATCGAATCCTGGGCTCAGACACTTAGCACCCACCCAGAAACACCTGGGCCATGTGACCTTGAGCAAATTACTTAACCCCAATTGCTTAGGGGCGTCCAGGTGGTTCAGCGAGTAAGAGCAGCAGCTCCAGTGTTGGGATGACCTGGATCAAATCTGGACTCAGATACTCAGCGCCACACCCAGAAATAACTGACCCATGTAACCTTGAGCAAGTTACTTAACCCCGATTGCTTAAAAAAAAAATGATACTGTGAGTTCCTGCCATCACTGTAAAATATATCTCATGGACTTACTGGCCTTATTTTTAAAAATCATCATTTAAATTGCAATTACTATTTGTATTAATTTTCAAGTTAATCACAGTCTGTTAGGATTAAATTTTCACATGAGCATACTAGAGGATAGCGTTGTTTTAATCCTATAACCTAGAAATAATATGGTGATTCAGATTCATTACATTTAAAGTCAGCCACTAAATCCTTTTCCCATCATACAATTCCTGGTCACCATATTCTGAGCTGTGCTTTCCTCTTTATCATGAACATAAAAATCTGCCTTGTCAATTGCCCAGCCAACTTTGGTATATCTGCAAGTCAGCAGGTGTAGACATATTTAAAATAAATAAATGTCTCTGATCATTGTCAAAAGTACAGAACCAAATGATTACCTAGCCCATTCATGTTGGCCTCACCGAGGTTGCCATAGCTGGTGCTTTTTATATAGCCCAGAACCAGAGACTAAGCTTAATTAGGGTCAGTGTTAAAAGTTTAGGACATCTTGGGTCTTAGCAGTTCACCTCCTTGGCATTACTTAAACAATTAGAGCAAGTGTAACGGATTACCTGATTTGGTTAATTCGTTTTTTTTTCTCCGAAAGGTACAGTAGAGGAATTTGGAGGTATTGCTTGCTCTCTGAATCTTTAATGAATCTGTTTGATTATCAATATTATGGAACATGAAACTTTATAAATTTTTCTTTATTTTCAAATGATGGAATGTGGAAAATGGTTCTGTGCCACAGAGGACCTGACTATACTGGTTAGTTTTAATATTACAAAGACATCAGTATGTCAAAATAACAAAGATCACAGAAATTAGAACAGTTCAGACAGAGAGTAAAGAGAACCCAAATCCCCCACACATCCTACATCCAGACACAGAGGAATTCTGTAGACTACCACTGTAGCTTTATTCATAGAGTTAGAATATCTGACTGGGCTTATAGTGATGTAGCCTTTCACTGTCTCATTGTTCCAGGATCTGTAGTAGCAACCTGTACGATTTCCTAGCGTAATCTAGGAAAGGTGAGAATATTTTTAGTTTTAAAGAAGTCCAACATTTAGTAACATGCATGATACCCTGAAAAATTCTGAGAACAATCTGTGAATTTACCTTAATTCTTGAGACCTTAAGGATCTTCATTTAATGAAATAGAACTTGGAAGCCAGGAGTATCTTCTGCAACCACAATTTTTGTATTAGAGGCTAGCAGACAGATTTAATATTTTAAAATTACTGTTTCATTGTCTTTTCTATCATTATTACATCTATTTAAAGATTCTGTCTACCCTCTGATATGGATTTTATCATTAACTTGAATGACTAGTATTTAAGCTAGGGTTTTAGTGTCTATATGTAAAATTCTTTGCAAACTTTAAAGTGCTGTATAAATTCTAGTTGTTAATATTATTGTTTTTTATTACACACTTAATAAGTATTTACTGAATTTTAATTTTCTTTTAAATTTCATTTAATTCATGGGTTTACAAATACCTAGCATTTATACATAGAATCACCTATTTAGAGCCTAAAGTAAAAAATGCTAATTTAGGATCATAGAGTAAGTACTGGATGAACCTTTTGAGTAGGAGGAAGAAAAAGGTGGAAGAGGAGAGGAGGAGGAGTAACAATAATAATAACATTCATGTAATACTTTAAGGTTTGCAAAGCACTTTGCGACAACAACCATTGATTGCTATTATTATTCCCATTTCTGGGAGATAGGTGCTATTATTATCCCCATTTGACAGATGAAGAAATTTAAGCACAGAGAAGTTATGCAACTTGCCCAGTATCACACTACAAGTTAGTGTCTAAAGCAAGATTCAAACTGAGGTATCCTTTGGAGTGATACTGGACTGAGCACGGAATGCTAATTATCAGGGATTGCTAATTTCAAGCACTGAGTACCTAGTTGTCTCTAGGTCAGCCCCTCCCCCCTTTTTTTCCTCCTCCCTCCCTTCCTTCTTCCCTTTCACTTTTCCCTCCTTTTTTCCCTCCCTTCCTCACTTTTTGCATCAAGAAGGAAACAGAGGTTCAGAGCTGTTCACTTACTTGCTCAAAATCACACTTGCAAGTGAAATGGGATTCTCTAATTCCAAACTCCAAAGCTCTCTATTCCACCATGCTGCCTCATTACATAGAGGAAGAACTCTGGAAAAAAGGCATAAATGTGGGGTCAGAGCACTAGGGTTCCAATTCTGACTCATTGATTTCGAATTTCTGTGGCACTGAGCAAGCCATTTAGCATTTCTATCTCATTTTACTTACTGAGGAAATGAAGGGTTTGGGTTGGATGATATCTAAGGTTCCTTCCAGTCCTCATTCTACAATCCTTCATTTCCTCTGTATTTTTTGTACCAAAAAAAAAAAAAAAACAACCCCAAACCCCAACTTTTTTGTCGTGGGGCTTGGTAAATAAGCAGTTTTTTTGTTTTTATTTACAGGACTGTTTAAGTACATTAAAGATAAAGGTTTTTTTTTTTTTGGTGGAGGGAGTAAAGGGAAAAAATCTTTGTTTGGTTAGTGATGGCAATTGGCGAAAATGGTCAAACATACCTTATTTTTAACTGAAATGTGACCTTGTAAAATGAGAAGTAATTTTTTTTCATCGCTGATTGTACCTTCATCTTAATGCAACCCAGGGGATCTAAACATTTTATATGTTTTAACAAGCTAAGTGATTTTATAAAAGTGCTGTTAGCAGGATTTATTTTAATTGGATGTAAGACATACTGACCTTAAATCATACTTAGTGCTTAGCTTATAGTTTTATTACAGGTTGGATTTCATAAGCAAAGAAAAAGATCTAAATATTTTCACAAATAAGCCTTAATTTTAGAGTCATTTTGTAATAGCAGCCTGCCTCTATAAACTGCTCATACTGAACATATTTAAAATATATTTAGAATCTCTCCAACTTGCTAACTCCTCATACATCCCATCCTATTTCCAATCTCTGTATCTTTTTCTAGGCTTCTATTTCCCATATTTGGATTGCACTCACTTCCCACTTCCTATACCTAGGGATAGAACCCCTAACTTTCTTTAGAACTCAGCTCAAGTACCACTGTCAACATGAGACTTTTCCAGATTCCCTCAATTTGTGAGGATCTTTTTCCCCCACCCTAAATTACTTTAACTTTGCTTTGCATATATTTGGAATTTCCTTTCATATATACATGTTGTTTTCCTTGATAGCATGTAAGCTTCTAAAGGGAATAGATATTTTTTCATTTTTCCCTTTCAGTGGCTAGCACATTGCCTTGAACATAATAGGAGCTTAATAAATGTTTCTTATTGATGACTGATTAAAATCATTGATTTTTAGAATAGGAGGTAGTTGTATAGCTGAGTCTATTGCTGTTTTTGTAGATAAACTAAGGCTCAGACAGATCACATATATGTGGCATAATTTGATGGCAATGTATTATTGATTGTGTATTCACTGCACATTAGTTTCAGTATGTAATAGACAAGATGGAGACGTCTTGCCCTCAAAACTATTCTCTTTAAAAACTGTAGAAGAGGAAGGAAAGGCAGCCTGATGTAGGGCAAAAAAATTCCTTTGCTTTGAGATGAATGCAAACTCTAGCTCTAACAACTTGATTATGAATCATGCAACCTTTGAAACAAAACAAAACAAAACAAAAAACCATTTACTCATCTTGGACATTGGTTTCCTAGATTTAAAAAATGAAAATAATAATACACATAATATCCATCTCCCAAAGTTCCTGTAAACAAAGCACATTGTAAAAACCATAACTCACCAATGACTATAAATTATTGTGTATATATATATATATATGTATGAATGTAAATTGTACATTTCAAGTGTTTTCCAAGCTGTTCCCTCCCCCCAACACACACACACAAATACAATTTCTGTTATTTTAAATGAATATTCTGTCAATTTTTTTGGGGGGGTTGGTCTTTTTGGAGAGGAGAAGGCAGCATAATTTGGGTTAAGGGACTTGCCCAAGGTCACACAGCTAGTAAGTATTAAGTGTCCGAAACCATATTTGAACTCAGGTACTCCTGACTCCGGGGCTGGTGCTTTACTCGCTGCACCACATAACCACCCCCAATTTGTCTGTTTCAAGAAAGAGTTGTTAAGGTTATAGTGGCATATGCGAAGGAAGGGTCAAATGGAGATGTTTAAAGCGGTAGGGATAAATTGTGTTGTTGTTTTGATTTTTTTCTTTTTAAAGGACAACCAGAAATAGGTAGAAGTAGAGGGAGAAGGATTAAGGGGGTGGAAGAGAGAGCCAGCCAATGGGAGAAAACATGCAGGTGACAGAAATGTATCCTCCAGGTGTCATGCAGACTGGAAGAAGAAAGGCAGACTAAACAAGTGACAGTTGGGATGTTCCCATTTTCCTGTTTATTAAGAAAATGAATGTGTTATTACTGCTGTTATTATTAATAATTTATAGAGCATGAAAAATGTGCTAAATGCAGTGCAGAATATAGACTTAGTCATCACCCCGAGAGTTTAGAGCCTATAATTATGCAGATGGAATAGATACAAACACAGACCACAGAAAAAAATAGGTGACAACATGGTGGAAAGGTCAGGACCAGGGAGCACTTGATTGCATTTCATTTTCCAATCACATCCTTGTTAACCTTTCCTTGTACATTTTTTATTGAGGTAGCTACTGCATATAATGAATAGAAAAGATGTGATAAATGGATTAATGCTTATAAGAAACAAAGTTAGGTCTATTTATCAGATATTTTGCTTTTTTCATGATTTGATAATAATTTAAATTTATTAGCTATTATGATGTAATTAATATGAGATTAGTTAAACTGACCTAAATAATTTTTGTAGGAAATATGTAATGGATATGAGAATATTTGAGCCCCCAATTATTTTTTTAACATTCAGTTCTTCTTTAGCATATAGATTTAGGAGCTGAATTTTAAAAAGCAGGTCAGAAATAGATATGGGCTCTTTCTCGTTTCTTTTGGGTGGATTTTATATGATTACTTTTATTATATCTATTATTTTTAATTGGCAGAATTGGAACAGGAGGATTAGGCAAATTTGGGCCTGTGTAAAAGGCTTTAATATATAAGCACCCAAATTAAAATCTTTTAAAACTGCACATACTCCATTTCTTTGCTTGCCATGAAAATCTTATTTGAATTCTTAATTTAAAAGGCCATAAGCTGTTTGCATTTTGATATATTTATCTGAAAGGGATATTTGAAATATCCTCTACCCTCTAGCACAATACCAACCTGACCTGTTCTAGTTATGAAATAACATTTGAATAACAATTATATTTTGTACCTGGTGAATTGGGGAACATTAGTTTGTTTCTAAGTTTTAATTTTTCACTCTCATCTTTAAATAGGAGAAAGACCAGAATAATGACTAATTTTAAAAAGTAAATTAAGTATAGTAAATTAAGAATAGCTTTACCTTAAAATTTGAATTTAGTCTTATCAATATAAATAAATTCTTCTTGAAGCTTAAAATCTTGATAGAGAAGAAAACTTAAATTTAAAGTTATACTATGTTCTGAAAATATATGTAATGCCAAATTCTTTTTTTGAGGAAAGGGGCAAATTAGGGTCCAATTCAGATGAATTTTCTTCTAACTGTACTTTTTGTGTCAGATGATGAAAAGCTTAATGGAAAGCCAATTAAATAGACTACATGAATCTCAATCCATTTAATTATAGGCCTCCTCTTTTAATAAAAAAAATATTTTCAAGACTCACTGGAAAAAATTAACTTAAGTTAGAAGATATAGCAATAACTTAATATGAGAAAGGTTATTGCTAAGTTTTCCTTAATGTTGGTATGACTCAGAATTCTGGTGAACACTAAAATGAAGCAGGCAGAGAAGTTATGCTAATAAATAAATTATTTAAGTTTAGTAGTAGTGTGATGACAAATTGATTCTAATAAAATGAAACCCAGATTTTGCTTTCATGCACACGTGAGGCTTGAGGAGTGGGGAGGTTCTTAAATACTGTACTTACCTGATGCTTTTTTATTTTTATTTTTGAGGATTTAAACTGGACACCATTTATTTTGACTGGAATAATACTTTTAGTTATTCCAAATAAATTTATTTGACTGAGAACTACCTTGCATAAAATATTTGAAGACTATAATGGTTAATATAAACTGAGGTCCTTTGCAAAGAAATTCCTCTAGCTTGGATCCTGAGAATTATGCTGAGAAGCAACCTGACAATTTGTGAATGAAGTGTTCTTGACAATGGGGAGACATATGTATATGTCTTATATGGGCATGATCTAGGAGAGTATGGCTTAACCATACGCTCTCTTTATTCAATCCAATATACTGGAAATAAGATGTTCATTTTCATTTCCAATATTAGAAATTTATCTTGGTCCTCCATCCAGTGAGAATATGTGACTGAGTACATTTTTCTTTAAAGTAGGCATTAAAATTTATTTCCACAAAGCTTAATTCATTTATCATGGAGTCCTTGACTAAACTGTTTTGCAGTTTACACACAACACTCTCTAGAGGCAGGGTAATGCAACCATCCATTTGCTGCTGTTAATTTGAAAGGGGCATGTTTATCAGCATTGTTGTTCTATTCTGATGCAAGATTTTTGTATGGTTATTTACTTCCACACCACTCAAGCTATGGGAGAACATTTGCTGTCTTTAATAGAATTCATTTTGGGGTGATATCCTCTATATTTCTCATTAAATTCCTAAGAGCTTGTCTATTACTCATCTACTGATAAAGTATCAAAGCAGTCATGATTTAAGATCATTCATTTAGAGTACATTTCTTTTCCATTTTATCTTTGAAAATAATTTTGTTTTTCTCATGGGTAATAATAATGTGCTTTCATACCAACTTTAGTCAAAGGTGCAACATCAATATATTAGAATGTTGCCGTTGCTCCATGTATTAACTGGTGGAAATGGCTTTTATAGTTATTGTTAAATGTTGTCACATTTTCAAAATCCTTTTACTGCTATTTCCTTACCACCCTGTATAATTTGGCTTCTGCTCTTACCATTTCACTGAAATTACTCTCTCAAAGGGAATCACCAAATCCATTGGACGTTTCTCTATTCTTGACATGTCTGAGATTGCCTTGAGACTGCCGCTCTAACTACAAGATACTTGGCTCTCTCCTTTTGGCTTCTATGATTTTATAAAGTTCTCTTCTTATAAGGTTCTCTGACTGCTCCTTCATTCTCACTCTTGATTGACTCTTTTCCTCCTTCAAACCCATAAATGTGGCCATTTCCCTTGGCCAAGGCCTTTTCTTCTATCTCTTACCTATGACTCTCAGAAAAATATTCAAACCCCATAATTTAAATTATTGTCTCCTTTGGATGAATGTTAATGTCACATCTCTATCCTTTACAACTTTCCTCAGTATTTAGTTCCATTAGTTCAAATCTCCAAACACCTGCTTTGCTGCATTCTGCCATTTCTTGTGCCATCTCCCCAATAAGAGAACCCTCTACATTTCCTCAAATTTTAAACTCTTTTTGAGTTCTTTCTCTCCTGTGAGGCTTTCACAGAAGGCCTCTATTGGTCTGAGCCAATAGTGATCTTGTTGTCATCATTCCCAGCATAATACTTTACATTTATAAATGTATAAACATTTATATTTTGGTAGATATTTCAGAAATTTACAGCAGAATGGGCTATGTGAGATGGACCATAAGCCAGACATTCTTGCTTCTTTTTTTTTTTTTTGGAGGAGGGAAGGCAGGACAATTGGGATTAAGTTACTTGCCCAAGGTCACACAGCTAGTAAATGTTAGGTGTTTGAACTCAAGTCCTCCTGACTCCAGGGCCGGTGCTCTATTTACTGCGCCACCTAGCCGCCCCCTTATAAGCCAGACATTTTTAACGTGGTCTCCATGAACTTACTTTTCTGGGGTTTTTTTGGTCTCCTTTGTTGTTGTTTTTAAAGATAAACAGTATTTATAATATATAGATATATTATATAGTATATAATACATATATATAAAGATAAAGAGTATTTCAGTATAAGTGATTTTTTTGTAATCTTATATATTTTATTTTATTCATTTAGAACCATTTTTCAGAAGAGTGGTCCACAGACTTTACCAGACTGCCAGTCCATGATGCACAAAAAGGTTAAGAATCCTTCTCTAAAGGAGATGGTGGTTTTTCTAACAGTAAGAGCACTAAACTTGGTGTCAGAAGTTCTGACTTCAAATTCTTGCTCTACTATTTATTCTCTGTTTGATGTTGGTCATTTTATTCAACTTCCATGAGCTGGATTCTGTATTTGTAAAGATGAATGAGTTAAATAGCTCTTAGTGGGCCTTTTGAGATCTAATTGCTTTTATTGGAGATTTTAAGATTCTAAACTTAGTAATTAACAATGTAAAAGAAGTTTTGAATAAATAAAATTTGTAAAAGAACTCATGCATAAAACCTAAACTATTAATTATTTAAAATTTGCTTTCAGATGTATATGTCAACGTATATTCTTTTTGTTTCTGATATTTTTCTCTTCTAGGTATTTTTCCTTGATTTCATTAATATTTTTTATCTTTACATGGTCATATTTGATGCATTTACTGTTGTTCCAATACTTTTCTCGGTCTGTATTACTTCATTTATCTTTATTTCTTAGAATTCTTTACATGCCATTTTTTTAGGGTGGAATGATAAACACCATTCCATAAACTATACTACAGTTCATTTAGAATTCTCCAAATTTATACTCATTAGCTTGTTTCCAGGTATTAGAACTAAATTCTAGTATAACCCATTGCATTATCATAGTTTTCCATTCCCAAGCTATGAAACCTCCAAGTTAAGTAAGAGGGAACCCATAAATGAGAAATGTCTTTAAAAAAACAAACCTCAGCCAAAACTGTCAGGAAGTAGGACATACTTCTTTACACGATGTCAGTCAACAAGTCAACCAACAAATATTTATTAAATACTTATTATGTACTAGGAACTATGTGGTAGGCACAGAAGACAAAAAAATGAAATTATCTCTGCTACCAAGGAGTTCCCAGTGTGTGCCACTTTTTATAGAAAGGACAAGAAACCACAGGTGAGGGAGAAAAACAATACCCAAAGTGACAGAGAATACTGCTATGTTAATAGCAAATTTTTCAGGATCTGAAAACTGGGTATCTGGAAGGGAATCCTTTAATACATTAACGAAAACTCAGTAACCAATCTCCATTAATTTGTTTGTTTTTTTTTCATTCAACTCCATGTAGCCTCTTTCTGCCTTTTACTTACCATCCTTAGTGAAAACCTAAAGGTAAAGAGTTGGAAGGGACCTCAGAAGCCATCTGCTCTATCCAATATCATGCCAAACACCCAAACCAAAATCTGAATCATGGTTTTCTTCTACACTATACACCACACAAGTCATCATTTAGCTACTGCATGAAATTCCCTATCCATTTTAACAAAGAAGACATTTAATCCCAAACCTTATTAACAAAACTACTAGTTTTGGTAATATTATGCAACACTCCCCCAATCAATAAAGTATGTTGTTATTATTATATTTTATTTGTTATTGTATTTATATATCATGAAAATAGGATTGCTACGATTTGATTTTATTTTTAGCTATTCATTAGAGACATCTTTTAGCATAAACACAACCTCGCACTCTGAACATACTGATCTCATTATGCATAACAATATGGTGTTTGCCTTCTTAATGTCTACAGTCTTTTTATTTAAGATAACATTCCTGTTAATATTATTTCATCTGAATGGACAGTGCTGAAACCCTGTAGTTTCCACTTTTCTACCTCAAGGAAGGAAATGTGTTTCAGCCTCTCTTCTCCAAGATTTAGATTGGTAATTTAAATTCATCTAAGTTAGCTGCCTCTTAGTGTTGTTTTCTTCTTTCTTTTTTGTAGACATATATTTTTCTCTTGGTTCTGTTTAATTTCTCATGAAGTGGTTCCCATTTTTCTCACAGTTGTCATCTAAGTTTATACTTCACAGTTTGTGCAACCATTCAGCAATGAATGGGCATACACTTTGTTTTCACTGTTTTTCCACTTTGAGAAATGTGCACTCTTTCTCTCCTTTCTGATGTAGTATCCTTAATATTGGAAAGTTAGAGAGCAAAGGTGTGTTGTTGGAGAAAATGGAATAATGAATACTTTTACTCCTAGAATTATAATTATATGAAGTAAATGGTTTTTTAACCAACCTCATCCCCCTATCCCTTGCCTTATTTTTTAAGTCCTAACATTGAAATGATGATGAACTCATGCATCCATTGGAATAAAAGAAGGATTCTTATATCCTATGACTTAATGTATGGAAGCCTGTGTTGAAAGGGACCAATTTTGAGCAATCAATTAGGGGTTGAAGAGGAGGGGAGTTTGAATAACCTACCCTATTTAATTTCATACTCATTTCTACCCATGAGCTTCTATTTTTTTTGTTTAATTATATTAAACTTACTTATGCATAAATGTGCTACATGGTGGTTTTATGAGATGTTTAGAAGCCAAAAGGCAATATTTGAAAATGGGGCCGTTATAAGAGAAAGGGTACTTATGTGAGTAGACATAAGATCTTAGAACATCAAATGATCTCAAAACTCAGATCAGGACACTGAGGTCCAGGGAAGTTAAATACTTAATGTCACACAGTGTGTAACTATCAGAAGAGGCAGGATTTGAAGCCCTCTGATTTGAAAGCCTCTTTTCACTATGTCAGGCAACTTTCTCAAGAGATCCTCACCCCCCTTTTTTCTGAATCACTTGGGATACAATTCATTCAAGATTGGAGCTGCCCAACTTGAAAGATATCTAAACAGAATAACACAAGAAAATTGGAAACCCTTTAGCATTCAAAGGAGGAACACAGTTCAATGCAGACTCCTGCTAAAAGCTGTTTTCTATAAATTTACAAATATATTAGGCTAAAGAAATACATGTTTTCCCCTTATCCTCTCTCTCTCTCTCTCTCTCTCTCTCTCTCTCTCTCTCTCTCTCTCTCTCTCTCTCTCTCTCTCCCTGTCTCTCTCTCTCTGTCTCTCTCTGTCTCTCTCTCT
>NW_027185799.1:22780560-22783170 GCF_028583685.1 Petaurus breviceps papuanus
TCTCTGTCTCTCTGTCTCTCTCTCTCTTTCTGTCTCTGTCTCTCTCTCTGTCTCTCTCTCTCTCTGTCTCTCTCTCTCTGTCTCTCTGTCTCTGTCTCTCTCTCTCCTCTCCTCTCTCAAACACACACACATTTATATTCTATTCCAGATCATTAGTGACTGTATTTTCGTCTGTGGGGGAAAAGACTTGGTTTCAATTTCATTGGAAGAATTTTATGACACACTGACAACTCTAAGAGAGGAAGCCATGCTAACTAACTCCATTAAATTAACTACCATCATTTTTGTCTTTTTTCCTCTCACAATAGACTCTGATTGCTAAGGTTCCCAAAGACAATAGAAAAGGAAAAAGAATATATGATAAGGAATTCTTTTGTTCCTTCTAACCATAATATTACTTTTCATTTAAAAACTGAAGGTTGACCTAACATTAAAAATCACATTTGATGTACATTGTAAAGTTTTACTGTTTTGAGTGATTCACACAAATGTTCACATTTAGATATCAGTTGATCCATCTATTTTGTAACTGTGGTTGCCAGCCTTTTATGACTTTAAAAAATAATTTTGGGCCCTCATATGATAGTTTTTGTACATAATGACAAAAGATACTGTGAATTCAGTAATCCTTGTAAATTAATTTGTCTTTTGTGAAAAACAATGAAATCTAAAGATATATGAAAAACAGGGGGGCATAGTGGATAGAGTACTGGACCTGGGGTGAGGAAGACTCATTTTCCTGCATTCAAATCTAACCTCAGACACTTACAAGCTGTGTGTCCCTGGGCAAGTCCCTGAAGCCTATTTGCCTCCGTTCCTCATCTGTAAAATCAGCCAGAGAAGGAAATGGCAAATCACTCAAGTATCTTTGCCAAGAAAATTCCCAAAAGGGATCACAGAGAGTTGGAAACAAGTGAAAATGAAGGGGCAGAGCCAAAATGGCAGAGTAAAAGCAGGAACTTGCTTGAACTCACATTCCAACCACCTCCAATACCTGTAAAAAATGACTCTAAACAAATTTTAGAGCCACAGAACCCCCAAAAAATGATAGAGTGAAACAAATCTCCTATTGAAGATACCCCGGCAGGGCAACAGGAAGGGTCTATTGTACTGGGCTAGGAGCAGAGCACAGTCCCAAGTGGGCTGCCCTTGCATAGACGGGTGGCAGCCAATATCAGAGGACTGAATCACTGGTAGCTATGGCAGTTTCCAGACTTCTCAACCCATAAACACCAATGAGAAAGTAAAAGATCAGTGGGGAAACCCTACTGCATCTGGGTGAGAAAGGAGTACAGTAAGTCCCTGCCCCCAGGTGGCAGAGGTGGCGGTGGCTATAGCCACTGCAGCAGCAGCTGCTTCCTGATCTCTAGGCCCACGGAGGACCAAGCAGCTGATCAGAGGGCAAATGCAGGAAACTTTTTGCTAGTGCTGAGGCAGGATTCTCTCTCTTTGCCCTGCTTAGATCTGAGTCGAAGTCTTGGGTGGCAGTCCTGGAGTGAGGAGCACTGGTGTGGCAGAACTTGTTGAGGCTGTGGAGAGGCAGTCCTCCTCACAGTTCTGAGGCAGGTACCTAGAAGTAGTTCTGACAACAGCTGCACAAAAACCCCAGGAATTTGGGACACAGCACTCTCCACTCTGGAAGCAGAGTTTTACCATGGCAAAGAGCTCAAAAGTCAAGCAATTGGCTGGAAAGATGAGCAGAGAAAGAGAAGTCAGACTATAGAATTGTTCTTTGGTGACAAAGAGGATCAAAACATAGAAGCAGAAGAAGACAACAAAGTTAGACTCCTACATCAAAAGCCTTCAAGAAAAATATGAATTGGTCACAGGTCATGGAGGAGCTCAAGAAGGATTTTGAAAATCAAGTAAGAGAAGTAGAGGAAAAATTGGGAAGAGAAATGAGAGTAATGAAAGAAATCATGAAAAATCGCTTAACAACTTGCTAAAGGAGACTCAAAAAATACTGAAGAAAATAACACCTTAAAAAATAGACTAACTCAAATGGCAAAAGAGGTCCAAAAAGCCAATGAGGAGAAGAATGCATTAAAAAGCAGAACTGGCCAGATGGAAAAGTAACTTCAAAAGCTCACTGAAGAAAATAATTCCTTCAAAATTAGATTGAAACTAATGGAAGCTAATGACTTTATGAGAAATCAAGATATAAAACAGATACAAAAGAATGAGAAAATAAAAGGCAATGTGAAATATGTTATTGGAAAAATCACTGACCTGGATAATAGATCCAGGAGTTATCACTTAAAAATTAATGAGCTACCTGAAAGCCATGATAAAAAAGATCCTAGACATCATCTTTCAAGAAATTCTCAAAGAAAACTGCCCTGATATTCTAGAACCAGAGGTTAAAATAGAAATTGAAAGCATTCACTGATAGCCTCTTGAAAAAGATCCCAAAAAGAAAACTCCTAGGAATATTATAGCCAAATTCCGGAATTCCTAGGTCAAGGAGAAAATATTACAAGCAGTCAGAAAGAAAAAATTTGAGTATTGTGGAAACACAATCAGGATAACACAGGATCTAGCAGCTTCTACATTAAGGGATCAAAGGATTAGAATGTGATATTACAGAGGTCAAAGGAGCTAGGATTAAAA
>NW_027185799.1:22783180-22783548 GCF_028583685.1 Petaurus breviceps papuanus
AGGATTAGAATGTGATATTACAGAGGTCAAAGGAGCTAGGATTAAAACCAAGAATCACCTACCCAGCAAAAAGTATAGTATTTTAGGAGAAAATATGGACATTCAATGAAATAGAGGACTTTCAAGAATTCTTGATGAAAAGACCAGAGCTGAACAGAAAATGTGACTTTAAAATACAAGAAGCAAGAGAAACATGAAAAGGCAAATAGGAAAGAAAAATCATAAGGAACCTATTAAAGTTGAACTGTTAACATTCCTACATGGAAACATGATTTTTGTAAGTTATGAAACTTTTCTCAGCATTAGGATAGTTGAAGGGAATGTGTGTGTGTGTGTGTGTGTGTGTGTGTGTGTGTGTGTGTGTGTGT
>NW_027185799.1:22783558-22806471 GCF_028583685.1 Petaurus breviceps papuanus
TGTGTGTGTGTGTGTGTGTGTGTGTGTGTGTGTGTGTGTGTGTGTGTGTGTAGACAGAGGGCACAGGGTAAGTTAAATATGAAGGAATGACATCTAAAAATAAAATTAAGAGGTAAGAGAGGAATATATTGGGAGAAGGAGAAAGGGAGAGATAGAATAGGGTAAATTATCTCCCATAAAAGAGGCAAGAGAAAGTTGTTACAATGAAGGGGAAGAGGAAGAAGATGAAAGGGAAAGAGTCAACTTTACTCCCATTGAACTTGGCTTAAGGAGGGAATAACATACAAACTTCATTGGGTACTTACCCTACAGGAAAGTAGGAGGGAAGAGAATAAGAGGGGGAGAAGATGGAAACTAGGAAAGATTGGGGGAGAACATAATCATAAGCAAACACTTTTGGAAAAGGACAGGGTCAAAGGAGAAAATAGAATAAATGGGGGGGGGTGGCGGCATAAGATGGAGGGAAATATAGTTAGTCTTGCACAATAAGACTACTATGGAAATGTTTTGCATAACTACACATGTATAATCTATATTGAATTGCTTGTCCTCACAGTGGGGGTGGATGAAGAGGGAAGAAGGAAGAGAATCTTGGAACTCAAAGTTTTAAAAACAAATGTTAAAAAAAATGTTTTTACATGCAACTGGGAAATAAGATATACAGGCAATGGGGTATAGGTATCCATCTTGCCCTATAAGAAAGTAAGGGGGAAGGGGATAAGTAGAGGGATGGGAGGGTATAAGAGAGTGCAGCCTGGGGGAAGGAGTATTCAGTATGCTTGCCATCTTGGTGGGGGGGGGGGGGGGGGGGGGGGGGGGGGGAAAAATTTGAAATAAAAATAGTGGGGGAAAATCTTTTGTAAAAAGAAAAAAATTCTGGGGAAAAAAACAAATGAAAATGACTAAACAATACCAATAATACATTATTTATAAAACCTCATTTATTAGGTCCACCAAATGTATGTTGACTTATTTATATATTCCCATATAAGATTGAAGATTTTTTTTTCTTCACAATCTAGCAATCCACTTGTGTACAACCCACATTTTGGAACTGTTTTAAAATACTCAATTTTCAAGAAATGTCTTCCAATGTATATATTCAGATAGATGCAGACAGAGACATAGGTAGACAGACAGACAGACAGATAGATAAATAGATAGATATTTAAATATATAAATAAATGAATATACTACCACAATAATAGGTGAGAATAGTAAAACTTGAAAAATGAAGTGATATTCATTCAGTAAGTAATAGTTATAAAATGCCTGAATGATTGCATGGTAATTAGGGGGAAATTATTCTTGAGTTCTGGATTTGATGCACTTTATTTTAATGTAACCCTTTGAATTAATAAACATACCCATACATTTCTGAGACAGTAATAACCAGTGTATCTTATCAGATAATTAACTTTCACAAACATAATAATGAAACTACAGTGCAGCCATGACACAATTACAATAACTTATTTGTTTGTATGTCAAAGGCCAAAAAGAAGAGAAGCTACTGAATTTCAAACTTTGTTCTACTTGAAAAGAGTCTGTCACTTTGGGTACTATGTGTAATATAGTCAGACATTGGGGGAGAGGGGAAGGGTGGGCAGATCCAGAAATAGACAAAATGAAAAGAATGGAAACAGATTTAAAAGCAAGAACTTAACAAATGGTGGGTGGCATCATCGCAGCTGCATTTGAGAAGAGTAGATTGAATGTTTAAAAATAATTATAATGATCTTTATTTAGAATAAATGATTTAGCAGGAAGGCTTTTCTTTCCAACTCAGGTAAAGTCATTGCTCAGGAAGTACCCCAAACAGTAATGTAGTGAAAATACTCCCTGTCGTTTCTATTACTCCTTTCCTAGGCATTTGACTGGACATAAACTGCTTATTATATAAACTGCATGCAGGGCTCACCTATCCCACTCCTGAAGTGGCAAGCCTGGGAGAGCCACAAGATAGCTTAAACTTGGTGGCATTTATTTAGGCCAATATCTGATGGAGAAACAGATCTGTAACACCACTGATATTTTGGGCATCTTTCTATTCCTCCTGATAGAATGTGAGCTCTTTGAATCTAATTACTAATTTAGTTTCATGTTTTGTTTTTGTTTTTCGCTTGTGCTCCCAATGCTTTGCACATAGGAGAAACGTGGTAACATTGTTGAATTTAAATATAGGTGGAAAAAATATAATGGAAACTATATTTAATTATAGGTGGAAAAACTAGAATTTCCTACAGTGCGATTTAAAAATTCTTAAAGTATTGTATTAAACTGTTTATAATTTTTATGAGTCTTAAAATTATACTGTCTCAATATTGGGAGGGATGTTAAAGTTCATTTATTTCCTTGTACCAGTACTCCAATCCTCTCATCATATCTCCAAAACTTCCATCTGTGCTAAATTTCCACTAGTTTTTAAAGGAAAAGAAATTATTTTTTTCTTTCTACCTTGTATATGCATTCAATCTCCAAACTTTTTAAAAACTTCCTTCTCTGTGCAGGAAGGCTTTCTGTTAGAACCAAGGTGATGAAAGATAACTTACTTGGCCCCTGCCCTCAAGAAGCTGATTCATTAAGTCCGCAAAAGAAGTTTGATAAACAATAGAATATGAACAGACCAAAGAAATGATGTAGGGGAAGTTATATGAAAAAATAGGAGGAAGTGGAGATCACTTTTTTTTTTCTTTTTGGAGGGCGATTGGGTTTAAGTAACTTGCCCAAGGTCACATGGCTAGGGTTTTCTCTGTGTGTGTGTAAATGTCTGAGACTGGATCCGAACTCAGGTCCTCCTGAGTCTGGGGCCCACGCTGTACTCACTGCGCCACCTAGCTGCCATTAGGAGACCACTTTCAACTGAAGGGGAAGGTGTAAGGAAGGCAGAGAGAAGAATCAGGAAGAATTTCTTGTTCTTCATTGTTATTGAGTTTGTACTGAAGGAAGAGGAGAATTTTGATAGAGTTGAAAGAGAAGGGAGTATGTTCTAAACATGAGAAGCAGGGGGCTTACACAGAGGGCATAGGACCATAAGATTATATACTGGAAGGGACCTTAGAAGCCATGAAGTCCCACCACCATAAAGAACACACACACACACACACACACACACACACACACACACACACAGTTGAGAAATAGCTAGTAATGCAGAAGATTGGCAAAGGAGAATTTTGAAGTCTGAAGGAAATAAGAGGATGAAGTCAAGTCTGGCTGGGAGTTTCCTGAAATAATAGCCCTGCCATAATAGTCACCAATCAGGAGAGTAGAAAGTCATAGAAGAAGTGTCTAGCCCTAATATTGGGTTTTATCATCTAGAATTCTAGATAGAGGAGGTGGTGGAGGAGATGGCAGAAGAGGTAGTAAGAACATTCTAAATGCATTGAGGAGTCTTTAAGTACACCCCTTTGTGTACATGAATATGAATTCATATTAATCAAATATCTCTTTGTATGGGAATACCTCTCTAATGCTGTCATATAATTGTATAGCAATTAAATGCACATATTTGATAATCCTTATTATAAGGCTTTGAGATAGGAAGGGTAGGTATGATAAGACCCATTTATTAGATGTGAAAACTGACATATAAAGTATTTAGGTGATATTTATATTTATTTTAAAGAGCTTTGCTCTCTCCTTCCACCTTTAGAAAACATTTGTAGATTCATGAGTGGTTGTGCCTCCAAATCATAACCTGGTACCTAACTTTCTGTTAATAAGCAATAGAATCATAGCCCTAGAACTGGAAGGATCTTGGAGGTAATCTAGTCCAATCCCTTCAGTTTATAGTAAGACAATAGAGGGCTCAAAAAGGTTGAGTGAATTGCTCAAGCTCATATTGATAATAAGTTATAGAACTGGGATTTGAACTTATATCTGCTATCTCTAAGTTCAGTACCCAGTCCAAGTTTAGCTAATTTGGTCCTTAGGTGACATACTGCATTCACCACTATGCCCATGCTATAAATACATATAGGTAAAGATATGAACATATACTGAGACAATATAATTTTAAGACATAAAAATATAAACAGCTTATAGTTAAATATAGTTTCCCCTATATTTTTCAATCTGTAGTTAAATTCAACGAAGTTGCCAAGTTTCTACTATGTGTATACTCTATGTAAGCAAGTCGGTTATTTTTTAATATTTAGTGGCATGTTCCTTCCAAGATAACAAAAGTTAATAAACTATTTTTATCTTTCATTTTTTGGACATAATGCATTATTTTGAGGTCTTGATGGAAAAAGTCTTTTCCTATTGGTACTTTACAATAGAGGATGTAGTAAGCAAAGGTGTGTTAGCATGAATCAACATCTTCTTTCTGCCTTTTTTCTAAACATGGCAAAATAAACATAACTGAGAGGACACAGTTACTCATGTTCTTTTCATTTTAGAAGAGTCATAGAGTTTTGTAGCTAAATTAAAGACTTTAGATATCATTTAATCCAACTGTTTTTTTTTTTATTAATACTCAGAAAAGGAAACTTGTACCCTTGATCTTATTGTTCCTCTACCATTTCCATATCATGCTGGTCACCAGATCTTTTCTATTATATAGCTCCAAAGAGCTCTCACATTCATCCTTTTAATTCCACTTAGCCACCACTCCAGTCAGGATTTCATCTTTTTATCTGGATAATTACAATCCTAATTGGTCTTCCTACTTCCAGTCTCTTCCATCTCTAGTCAATCTCCCACCAAGCTAATAAAATAAAATTTCTGAAGCACAAATCGAGCCATTCTATTACCCAGCTAAAGAATCTTTATTTTCTGTCTAGTAACTCCAGGATAAAGTATAAAATTCTTAGCCTGGCATTTAAAGACATTCATAATAAGAAAGATATTGATAAGCTGGTGAATGTCCAGGGCAGAGCAACTCAAATGAGGATGGTGTCTTGAGTTCATAGCATATGAAGATCAGTTGAATAAACAGAACGTATATAGATAACCTGGAGAAAAGAAGATTGAGGGAGGGCCATGGGGAATGATTTTTGTCTTTAAGAATTTGAAGGGATGTCTTGGGGATGACAGAATACATTTGTTCTTCATGGCTCTGGAGAGCAGAATGAGGAATAATGGGTAGAAGTTATTAAGGTGCAGATTTGGAATTGATCTCAAGGAAAAGCTTGCAGTTAGAACTATGTAAAAATGGAATTGCTACCTTTAAGATGGGATAGACTTTCTCTCCTGCAGATCTTTAAACAGTGTCTGAATCACCACTCATTGGGTTTAGTGGGGATTCCTTTAATTGTATGGGTTCAACAAAGATTCCCTCGGTCCTTGAGGTCCCTTCTAACTCTCAGGTTCTATGATTATGTGCTAGTTTGACTCAGGCCTACCACCAGATTTATTTCACATTATTCTTCTTTATACTCCATATGTCTCAGCTATACTAGCCAACTTGCTGTTCTCTGAACTTGGAACTGTGTATCTGGCCCCATTCTTGGACTGTCTTCTCTTTTCTACTGTTAGGATCCTTGGCTTCCTTCAAGGTTCAGCTCAGGTGTCAAATAAAGTACTTTCCTATTCCCCCAGATGTTAGTAATTTCTCTTGATAATATTGTGTTTTGTTTTTGTTTTTGCTTTTTGTTTTTCATATTTTTTGCTTTTTGGAGGGCAATTGGGGCTAAACGACTTGCCCAAGGTCACACGGCTAGTGTGTGTGTGTGTGTGTTAAGTGTCTGAGGCCAGATTTGAAGTCAGGTCCTCCTGACTCCAGGGCTGGTGCTCTCTTCACTGTGCCACCTAGCCGCCCCGATAATATTGGGTTTTGACTTATGTGATTGTGTATTGTATCTACCAGTAAGATATATACTCCTTAAGGGCAGAGATTATCTTTTTATTTTGTCTCAGTAGCCCTAGTGTCTGGCACAGTGCCCTGCACAGAGTAAGTAATTGGGAAATGTTTATTGAATTACTTTTAGGTAAATTGAAAAGTTAAATATATATATATATAATTCAGATGATGTTCTGGCCAATTCCCAAGTAGTTTATGTTCAATGCTGGGGAAAATATATGCTTCTAGGTTGATAATTCAGTAGCTCTTTAAAAAGAGATTTACTTAGCTGTAGAAAGAGAAGAATATGCAATGAAAATAGGAATTTAGGACTTCTGAGTTGATTCAGCTAAGTGAAGCTCCCTTGACTGAGTTGCCAGTTGTTTTCTACCAACCTTGCATCAGAGAGCATCTTTGGAATTCCTCTTAGCTGCTTTGTATTCAAGCAAACAGGAAGTAATATCAGTAGCCTGAGTCTTTAGGTCCCTAAATCAACTATGTGTCAAGAATTGTCTCAGTAGTTTTTAAGGCAAAGCTAGCCCAACTTACTGGGCAGAGGATATGGTGTTTCTTCTACTATAGAACACGAGTAAACAACAGAGGCAAGACTAGGGTCCATGTTATCAAATTGTAATCAAAGAGCTCATTTCACTTTTTCATGTTCCCAGAACCTCAGGTTTGGAAGGGATTCCATGGCCCTCTGTTCCAACCAGTACATGAATAAGAGCATCATCTATAGTACTCTTGGAAGTGGTCATCCAGAATTAGATTGAAGATCTTCTATAAATGGGAACTCATTTCTTCCCAAGATAGCTCATCTCAATTTTACATAGCTCTAATTATTGAGAAGCATTTCCTTACTTTAAGCCTAAATTTGTCTTTTATGCAATGCATACCCATTGCTTTTAATTTTGCCATTTGACAAGTCTAATTCCACTTCCCTGAAGACAGTAATTCTGCCCTTTTTTCTCCACACTAAATATACCCAATTCCTTCCATTCATCCTTATGTAGCAAGACCCTAAGGCTCCCTACTACCTCCTGACTTCTTGTAGATACTGTCTTATTTATCAGTGCCCTTCCTAAAATATGATATCTGGAGATGAATGTAAAATTCCAGATACAGTCTGAAGATGGTAGAGCCCAGCAAATATGCCACTTCCCTAGGCAAAGAACTTTTCTTAGTGTAACCTAAGATTACAAGTTCCTTTGTTGTTACATAACACTATACTCACACCTTCCAGGCCATTAAAATCTCCAGACCTTTTTTTAAAGTAGACAGCTGTCTAGCTAGTCATACCTTGCCTGTTGTGTCCTTGTGGAGTTGAATTTTTGGCCCTAGGTGGGAAGGTAATCAATTTGCCTTCTGTTTCATAGCGATGTTCTTCTCAACGTTATCTTATCACATGCCCAAAACAAGCTTAAAATTTAGAGAAGGGTAAGAAAACAGTGATCCTGCAATTTTTTCCATTTCCCCTTTGTTTTAATGAATGACAGTAAAACCATTTTTAATGTGTGTCAAAGTCTTAACATCCTAAAATTTATTCCTTATTTCTAAACTGACAAAATTTCTCTCTAATAAGCTTCTGTCTTAAAATATAGAAGGTTATTTTCTCCAAAACAAACTTAAAAGGGTGGGGATAATATAAATTTTATCCTGGATATTGAAATACCTACTTTATAGAAAAGACAGCATTTGTCATAATGGCTAATGAGAGGTAAGAAACTGATTTTGAACACTTGGGTTTTCTTCATTTTAATTCAGAATGCTGCTATCCAGCTGTTGAACTGACAGCTGAGGGTAAATGGGAAGGACCTCTTCTACTTTAGTCCACCAATTTGTGGCTTTCCCTTTCACCAAAAGTTCCATACTTAGCAAAATCATCCCCAATCTAACCATTTAATTTTTTTAGATTTTTTTCTACTTAATAGTACTGTTTTTTTTTCAATTGCATGTATAGTTTTCAGCATTCACTTTTATAAGATTTTGAATTCCAGATTTTTTTCTCCCTCCCTCTTCTCCTACTTTCCTCCCTCCCCAAGACATTAAGCAATCTGATAAAGGCTATACATGTATAATCATATTAAACATTTTCACATTAGTCTTGTTGTGAAAGAAGAATCAGAACAGAAGGGGAAAAAACATGAGAAAGAAAAAAAAGAGAAAATAGTATAACTTGATCTGCATCCAGACTCCATAGTTCTTTCTCTGCATGTGGATAGCATTTTCTGTCATGAGTCTTTTGGAACTGTCTTAGAACATTTAATTGCTGAGAAGAGATAAATCTATCAAAGTTGATTATTGGACAATGTTGCTATTACTGTGTGCAATGTTCTCCTGGTTCTGCTCATTTCACTCAGCAGTATCATGTAAATCTTTCCAGGTTTTTCTGGAATCTGCCTGCTCATATTTCTTATAGTACAATAATATTCTATTACATTCATATACCACAACTTGTTCAGCCATTCCCAAACCGATGGGCATACTCTCCATTTCCAATTCTTCACCACCACAAAAAGAACTGCTATAAATATTTTTGTACATGTGAGTCTTTTTCCCTTTTTTATTATCTCTTTGGGATACAGACCTAATAGTAGTATTGCTATATCATAGAGTATGCACAGTTTTACAGCCCTTTGGGCATCAATCTAACCATTTTAGACCACCTTGGCAGTCATTACAGATAGTACTTAAACTCTGCTTATGATTTCTGGCCAAGGCAATTTGATGGGAGGGGAGGAAGAACAAAGTTGGGATCAAAGTCTTAAAGCTTAGAGTTCAACTCATCTAACTTCTTCATCGTAGAGACTAGGAAGCTAAGACCTAAGAAGGTTAAGTCCTTATCTAAGGGTCTCTAGTAGTAGTCATTAAAGATGGCCATCCTCATGGTCCAGAACCATTGTTCTTGCCACAGTACCACAGTTTCTCAAAGGTTTTATAAAATGTTCTAAGGCTAAGAAAGGGAATTACAATAACAGTTTTGTTTTATGACATTAGTAGCCCATTTACCTGTCTTTTAGTAACCTCAGGCCTCAATGCCCCACTCTGGAAACCAGCTGAAATTAAACAAAGGTGGTTTCCCAACACCTTAAATCTTTCATAAAATCTTTCCATGAATGCCATTCACTTCAGTTCTCTAACGCTCATTTGTAGTCTCATTTAAAGCAACTATATTGGAAAGGACATGCATTAGCTGATACTTCCCTTTCTTCTGGCAGATAGGAGTCAATGAAACTCAGTGGCAACCAAGCCCTGATAATGGCAGACTGATCTTTGCTTCAGCAGAGTAACTATTTCTTTTATTCAATTGGTTGCCTTGAGACAGTGTGAATTCCCTCTCACTGAAAATCTGCAGTGAGAAAGTAGATGACCATTTATCTACAACTTAGAGGGCATTTTTGGTCAAGTATTTATTGGACTAGATGGCCTCTGAACTCCTTTCCAGTTCAGATTCTTTGACTCATTTAATATACAAATTATTTACAACGTTGGTTGTTTGCTGTCCCACAGCAGATAACAAACAGCAAAGCAGAAGAGAAGTGAGAGACTATTAGAAGCTGATTCCTTAACATTTAGATTATGAGAACTATTAGCATGGAATTGGAGGAAGGTCAGAAAATTCAAAAGCACACATAGAAAGGCATTATGTTTTGGAACAATAATAGTTGATGGTAATGATAACCCCGAGTCATTAAAAAAGGCTTAGTTTTGTTTATTATCCTCTTAAGACAAAGAATTAAGTAATATATTTGGAAAAGCTTCCATCAAATATTTTAATAGAATTCAAAAGTATTGGACTGCACATAGGTTAATTTCTATTATCTGAAAAATTCACTTATGTAGAACACATTATTTCTTCATTATGCCAAAGAGATATTTCTGTACCTAATTATAAAAAGCACAAGGAACTTTCCAGAATATTTTAAAATTCAATTTAGAGTATTTCTTCTAGGGGAAAGGGTGTGTGTTAATAATTTATATCTCCCAGAACAGAAGAGAGCACAGAGTGATTGAGGTAACTACAGCCAGTCATTAATCAAATTAAGAATAGAATAAAAATCTGTTGACTCCCAGTCTAGTTGTTCTATTACTAGATCTTCTTGTCTTAGAAAAAAATAAATGGAAATTCACATGTGACTACATTACTAATAAATTGTTTTTTTCTTCTGATTTAGATTATATGATGTTAACAGGTTTTTTTCTACATTTGGAATATATATAATGTATGATGAATATGTGTATACATATATATATAATTTTATTCATAGGTAGAGTGAGTTATTTATTGGGGAGAAGCATGAAATCTACCCTATTTTTTCATATTGTAGAGACATTGGTGGATTGATCAAATTGGGGTTTTTATTTGAAGGCATGCTATTTAAGTGGAGTCATAATACTATAAGGAAAAGAAACTGCACATGCACACGCACACCTATTGCCTATGTTTATTGAATAGTCCTGTGTTTTTGGAAGTAAGTTGTTGGTCATTCTTATTGTGGCAGTATTATATTCATAAAATCATAAACTCCACAAAATCCTTGACAGTTATTTAATACTTATTTTATTTATGTACCTCACTATAATCCTGTGAAATTGGCATTCAAAATATTATTATGCCATTTTACAGATAAGGAAACTAAGCCTCAGGGTTAGTAATTAACTTGCCCAAAGACATTCAGCTAGTAACTGGCAAATGACATATGTAGAAGCAAGTCATCTTGATTCCTAGTATAGTACTCTAGTTATTATGCTATGATTCATTACACCCTATCAGTCTGAAGAGACTTCAGAGATCAGCTAGTCTGTCCCTTATCATTGGCCATAACAAGGACACTGATAGTTCTGCTCTACTCTTCCCTGGCCAGCCATTATGTGAGGGACAATATATAATTTTGAATGACATTTTTTAAGAAAAAAAATTGACAAGCTGAAATGTCCAGAGCAGGACATGAATGGTTATAGAGTGTGGGCAAAATGGACATACAACCCTGTCATCCTCAAAAACCCTTACTTTTTTTTCACATGGATTGTTTTCTAAGCATGTCTCTATATTTGTTTGTAAGAGAAGTGTTTCACACTCCCCAAAATTGATGTAACTAATGAGATTCTCTATGCCCAATACAAAAGCATGTGCCAAACTTCTGGAGAAATGATTCTGTATCAGTTGTTCTTACTATACCACATTAGTACATTCCCCTTGCTAAAGCTAATTAATTCTAGCTGGTAAATTGATCATCAATTTTTGAGGCATGCATACCAGATGGAGACTCAGTTCTAGATGGATGACAGAACTAGAAACCACTTACAGCCTTTCCAGGTTATACCTAGAACCCTTAGGGAAAGCATTAGTCAGCTTCCCTTTGGGGATTCAAACTGTCAATTTGAATGGAAGGTGGTGAAAGTAGCCCAGAGGCAATGTTATACTATACAGTTGAATCTCTGATATTTACTTAATCATTCTACTTTTATTTTATTGTATTCACCCCATCATTGCAGCCTATTGAAACTTTTTAAGATTCTGTTTCCATCATCCATATTGTAACTTTTGCTTCCCTCACCTTGTTATTCCACAGATTCAAGTATGTCACAGTAGATTGCATTCAAATAATTAATTAAAAGACTGAATAGAACAAAGCCAAGGACAAAGACTTTGGTCTTCCATTTACTCTCCCCCCAGTTTGACATAAATCCATCAATCAAAAGTCATTAGTCCACCAGGTCTAAACTCATATAATTTTACTACCATCCATTCCATATTTCTTCTCAGATACCATAAGAGACTTGATCATGTGCTTTGCTGAAATGTTGGTTAGTAATGTCCGTGGTACTCCCTAGGCTTGGAAACTATCAAATGGAAATTTTTTTTAATAATGGAATGTTTTATTCATTATAAAGCAAATCTGACTCTCATTGATAACCTCATCCCCTTTTACATGCTCACATTCCATTCTTTTAATAAACCCTTCAAGAACTTTGTGAGAAAAAAAGAAAAGGGAAGAAAGAAGGGAGAAAAAATTATTAAGGTGATTAGTAAGGACCAAGCACTTTGCTAATTACTGAGAATGCAAATACAAAAGCCATCTCTGCACTCAAGAAGCTTGCTTTCTTGGGGGTGGCTAGGTGGTGCAGTGAATAGAGCACCAGCCCTGGAGTCAGGAGGACTTAAGTTCAAATTTGGCCTCAGATACTTAAGACTTACTAGCAATATGACCTTCGGCAAGTCACAACCCCAATTTCCCTACCCTCCCCCTCCAAAAAAAAAAAAGAAGAAGCTTGCTTGCTTTCTAATATGGGAAAATAACAATTATAGAATGAGGGAGGGAACACTTTGGTCCAGAATGCAATGGAGATGGTGAATGGGGTTAAAGACAGAGAAGATTAATATCCTTTCTAGGAATAATAACAGAGTTAATTTCATTATGATTCCAGAACTAGAGGGAAGTGAAAGGATGGGGGTGGTGTTGGGGGGGAAGATCTGTGGCAAGATTGCTGAGAGAAGAGGACCCAGGAGTGGGTAGTGAAGCAAAACATAGGTGGAATCTGTCAGAAATAGTGAGCCAGGTAAGGAATTCACCAATAAAGAATTAATATCAAGCTCACTGGACAAGAGTTTGAAGTATCACCTGCCTTCTTTGGAAATGGGATAATGCTTTCATATATCTAGCCCTATTCTCCTGATCATTCAGCAGTCATGTGTCAGGCTCTTTCAGATTGCAATATGTAGTTCATCTGGGCTTGAACTGACTTGAATTTATAGAATAGCTAGCTTTAAAAATCATTTCTTACTTAACCTTGCTTGTCATATCCTTGTTAAGCGTTTTTATTTGTTCCTTAGCAATCAGAGGACCATTCTCCTTAATGCTGCTGTTCTTTAGTTGTATCCAGCATACCTTCTGTGGGGTTTTCTTGGCAAACATATGGAAGTGGTTTGCCATTTCTTTCTTCAGTGGATTAAGGCAAACAGAGCTTAAGTGACTTGTGTGGGGTCACACAGTGAGTGTCTCAGGTCACATTTGAACTCAGATCTTCCAGATTCCAGGTCCTGCACTCTATCCACTGAGCCAAGACATCTAGCTGCCTCTCCTTAATAGACAAAAACAAAATAGGAGTTGACTATTTCTTCTCTCCATCATTATCTTCCATCCTCTCCAAAGAAATATTATATTCATTCCTTTAAGCTTCTTCTTGTCCATAGCATATACAGTAACTTAAGAAAAATATCCTTTTGTTTTTACTTTCATCATATATTGGAAGCAATAAATCAGACTGGACTTCAGCCTCCGTGACATTTTTTTACAAAACCTTGCTATTTTTTACAGCAATCCTTAGTTATCCGCTTTTGCTTCTGTTACTTATCCATTTCCTTTAGAACTATGAGTTCATTAATCAGAGCTGCACTCAGCCACATTGGTCTCTTTAGATATCTTTCCCCTTTTTTCATCATCAGCCACAATTGGGACTGTGTCATGAGAATTTCATACCTAGTCTCCATACATGGCATCCTAACTATTTTATTTCTTTGAAATATGATTTTCTAAAGACCGGGATATAAGTCAGACTATGCTTGGCAATCCCCTCATTATTAGTCATGAACTCTAATATGGAATGATGACTGCTTCCCAAGGTTCTCATCATTTCTAGTTTGCCAGCCAATTCCTTATTTGGCCTACAGGTTCAGAGTATCAGCCACTCCCCAGTACCTGCTTGCTTCTATAACCATACAGATTATCAATAAGGCAAGTCAGGCATTGATCAGCAGAACTGTTTTAACCCAAAGGTGACCTCCATAAATAGTCTGAATAGTTGAAGTTGCCTCCAAAACATTACCTTATGTATTTGCTTAGTTATTTTTATAAAGGGCTCTTTATCCAGTTTTTCCAACTGTCTAAGACCTCCACTTCCCACAGTTTTGTTGTCTGTTTCTCTTCTCCGGGATGTTGTAGAGTTGATTCCTGTTTGAATATGGGTAAGTTTAGATTAGATGGTCTCTGAGATTTCTTCTGGCTTTAAGGTGACATTATTCTTTCTCCATTATTTGATCCTTACCCAAACATGCTGTAGCTTGCTTTCCTTCCTCTCTTTTCCTCTTCATCCTCAAATGAATGTTTCCATAGGAACAGTGCTACCTTGTGGTCCCTTCTAGCCAATCTGTTCCTTTTTAAAATAATGTAACAAGGCAGAGAATTTAAATTAGCACTTAAATGTTTTATAATGATGTTGAAAATGTTTCTAATGAGGCTAATCTGGGAATTTACCAAAAGCAGATGAATGTGAACTTTTAATGATATTCCATTTACACCTAAATTTAAGGATAAAATTTATTCCTTGTTATCCCTAGTCTGGATGTTTCTACAGGTCTTGTGTATATCTCTGCTTACAGGTTTAGACATTCCTTTAAAAGGAGATGTGTATTCCTTAGGTGCACACTGGAGTTACTCTCAGTTCCTGACCTTGGTGGTTTCCAAATGGATTAGCTCTCCTATATCAGTAGTAATTTTAGCTATTATCATTGTCCTGGTTGTGGTAGTATACTGGGAGATACACTGACACTGGAGTTGGGACATCTAGGTTCAAATCCTATTTCTGACACTTTACTTTTTTGGGGGACTGGGGGGAGTCCTTTATCATCAGCTTCCTCATCTTCAATACAAGTAGGCTGAACCAAATGGCTTTCTGAGGTTCTTTCTAGCCCTAGAAATATGATTTTATACATTTCAAATTTTAGCTCAATAGATGTCGATTGTATATGTATTGTTTGGGAAAAAATTACAGGATTAAATGTTTAGCAGTAGAAAGGACTTTAAAGGTCATCTAGTGCAACCCTTCGTTTTATAGATGAGGAAAACGAAGCCTCCAAATAGTATGAATTTCTCATGTTCACATAGGTTGTAGATGTCAAATCTGGGATTTGAACCCAGGAATTCTGACTCGAAATCTGATATTTTTCCCACTGTACTTGCTACCTTCGTATCTAATTAACCTTTTTATATTCATTTATATCATATACCATTTGGACAATTTTAGCAACTAGGCAAACCTTTCTGTGCCCCTTATCCAAGACTTCTCCAGTGACCTTGGCTAAATCTCATTTGTTAACATTATCAGTAAATCCATGCAAGTTCACACTTAATATGGTTTCCTAACTTCTCAAACCTAAAGATTAGAATCTTCCACATTGAGGTGATCAAATCTGTTTAATTTTGATGTGAATTCTTTGTTATTGGATGAATTATCTGCAAAGAGTTAAAGGATGTATTTGTATTGTTTGTTATTAGATGATAATATTAACTAATTTTAGGTATTCTTCACTCATTTTTACCCCCTGGCTCATTATCAGTAAGACAAAGATATCTACAAATTGGCAGAGGAATTCTAATGAAAAAATCTTAAGTGGCATCTCTGTCTCTCAAGGCAGTTTAAAATTAATTATAAGCCACAAACATGATAAAATACTGGGAATAGACTGGAAGTAAAATTGAGAAGTTTTGCAGTGATTTATAAAATGGAAAAAAGATTTTAATATAATAAATTTGCTGAGAATCAAATTAACATCCAGGGTCAAAGGCCAAAAGTCTTCTAAAGGAACAAATAGGACAAAATCAGATCTGTTTTTTTAAGTAAAATATAAAAAATCTGCTGTGCCACCTAGTTGCCCCTGATAATGACATTAAAAAAATTAATATCAGAACAGTGTAAAAAGCAGCTTTAAATAAAGTTGAGGAAAAATTTAAAACAGTAAAACCAGGCTGATATATATCCATATCCATATATATATATATATATATATATATACGTATATGTATGTACAAGTGCAATATGTATATGTATGAACACAACAACATGGACAAGAGTCAAAGCACCCATGGATGGGTTGGAGTTTGCATCCTTGGGAAAAGTATTGAAATTAATAAGATCCCAGATCCATGTGATGTATATCTACCTATGCTCATGGTATGAGGTATGAATGCATGTAAGCATTTATGTACATATGGTATAAGTATATGTATTCACAGAACTAGTGCTCAGATGGATCTAGGATCTCATCATCTTGGATGTTCTCTCCTATTATGCAGCTTTTAACCCCTTTTGATTACTCTCCCAGTATGATGACTCTTTTCCCCATCTTCCAAAGAATTCTACCCAGAAGGTAGCAGCTATATAAGCTCTCAGAGGTCTTACTTGCTTTACTCCTAATTTCCAGAGGGTACCAATAGAACTTTCCGTAAGATATGTATATCTGGGGATGACAGTATAAATATGTAAATTGTCTCTGTAATTAAACAAGGGAAAAATGGTTTGGATTGCCTTTAAGAACCTACAATGTTACTTGGAGGATCTCAGGCTTCTAGAAATTACAGTTGATGTTTCTAGGACAGGTATTCTAAGGCTTGTGGTATATGACTGTGATACATGGAACACATCACTCCCTGAAGAATTCAACATCATCACATATAGAAGCAATGAGGAAGCACATAGCAAGTGTAACAGGCTGCAACTTATAAATAATTATACATATGTGCATATGTTTATATGCATGCATGCGTACATGCATAAATTAAAGAACCCATTGAAGTTCACATATCAGAGTCTAGAGCAGGAGTCTGGAACAAAGAAATAATGGGAAATAACTCAAAGAGCTCCCAGATGTTCTAGGGAAGATTCTGTAGACCCAGTGTCATTGGAACCTCATGTAAAGTGGGCTTAATGAAATTGTTTGAGGATCAGGCCACTCTGTGGCTGGTTATTCTAGGCTAAAAGCCATAGGCAGAGGATGATTTTTTCAGTCTAAGAGTATACCTGAAATGTATAAATTAACGTAAGTACAGAGTTCACCCACAGGCCTAGGACTTGTCAAAAATCCCAGTTATTGCTCATGTTAGTCTGTAAGGATACATAAAATAAACCCATACATACTTCTCAAGACTCAGTTTATCTAATAGTTTGAACATTTTCTTGCATCATCCTTTTAGAAGAGATGACTCATAAATTACTAAGCCAATGTCTTACTTTATCCCATTTCCCTTTCTCCATTTACCCTTATTAAATGTACTGTATATGGGCAGATGGCAGCAAGACAAGAAATAAGAAAGAGGAGGAGAAGCAGGAGATCTACATAATTTACAGACCATATAATTAGTTGCTAAATAATTGAGTTGATTCTGTATTCTAGAATTTAGCCATAGTATGGCCATTGTTCAAAACTTAGTTCACAGATTTTCTTGAATTTTCTAGAGATAATGCATTCTTCCTCTTCTTCCCCAGCCCCACTCTCTCCCATCTACTCTGCCATTTCTTGTGGTCATATTGAATGTCATCTGATATAAAGTGTAGGGAGAATTTCAGAAGTCATTCTGTCCATCCCCACTACCCCTTACACATACACTTCTTACAGAATAATAAATAAGACCCAGACTGAAATTTAAATGCCTTGGCCAAGGTTCATCAGTAATAAGTATCAGATCTGGGATTTAGACCCTGGTCCTTTGTCTTCAAATCCAGTACTCTGTACTATGCCCCCTTTATGTTATGAAAATATTATATAGAAACTACCAGCTTTGAAGGAAGCATTCAACAATGCTACCAGGTCCTTTCCTCAGTTACTTTACTATATTCAAGAAGAGAATTTTGACTCGGCACGGTCTATTTTCTCCAAACGTGCCATTTCAGACACTAAAGACCATTGTAGTAGTAATTGCTAGGTCAGAATCTCATCATCTCATGTAACTCAGTGGGGACCTGTAAGAGAGAATATAGTCTCTTCTGAGGAAGCACTAAAATTGTGTTATTTCAATAGCTTATTGGCTGCTGAACTAGTTGAGCAAAAATGTCTGACTTGATAATTAACTTATCAGGAATTACTGCTTCCAACAAGCTTGAGGTATGATATTTTAGGGAAAACTTGTGATAATGGATCAAGTATCAGACTAATATTTAGTGTGACTAAAAGCAATACAAATGCTATTGATTGGACATACACTGTTTCTCATACGGTAACTGTGAGTTCACCAAACCTTGAAAATATATTCTTCCTCACAGTACAGATAGGAAAAGCATTCACTGCCACCAGACTCTCTAATGAGGATAAATTTCATCAGCTACAAACATTAGTAAAATTTCTGTAAATTAAATTGTCATTTACAGAGAAGCCTCTGAGTCATAGAATCTCTTCTATGATGTGATTTGAGGTACATTATTCCAACTTCTTTATGGTATCTGCTTATATGGTAATTAGATGGCATGCTAGAGTCCACAATAATTTGAAATCAAGACTATCTGTTCTGCTTTTATATTCTTTGCTTTTAGGCTTCAGCTCATAACTTCTGAGGTTTTAGGAGGAAATAAAAGAGGAAAACATACTCCCATATATAATAACTCTGGAAGACAAACAGTCTTTTTATATTCTGAGGTTTCTGGCCAATGGTAAATCGCATGGTGAACTGGAGAAACAAGAAGCTGAAAATTCATTAAGAAATAAAATTTGCTGTGGTAGTAAAGAACTGGAAGCAGAGAAGATACCATTCCATTGGGAAATAGCTAAGCAAATTGTGCTATATGATTGTAAGGGAATACTACCATTAAGAAACAATATAAATTAATGTAAGAAGCAATGAATATGAGTACAGCGAATCATGGGAAGAATTCTTTCCTCTGATACAAAGTGAAATAAGCAGATCCCAGATATACAGTGTACACAATGTAAATGGAAATAATACCAACCACAAAATAGTCTAAAATGAGTGTTGTAAATTTACAAATAATGAGTTTAGCCCCAAAGTAAAGCAGCTCTCCCTACTCTTTTGCAAAAATGGCAGGAGGTAGGAAGGTGAGAGTGTGGAGAGGTCCATGGGTGTGAAAATGTTCATATGTTGTAAATGTTATCAATGTATTGATTTTTCCAAATTTTTTCTGTCTCTGTCTGTCTTCCTGTCTCGTTCTCTCTCTATCTCTCTGTTTCTTTCTCACTGTCTCAGGTTGGTATGCTTGGAGACAGGAGGGAAAATGATATAGAGGGAAATCTTAGTCATATCAAAAGATGATCAGTACAGATATTTTTATTAAAACTTGCTATGAAAGGAAGCTAAATATTACTTCACCATGAAAACATTATTTAGAATAAGGTCTCCAAAGCGGTATCTTCTTAGTTTATCACAGCAACTCAAGTCATTGTCACTTGTCTTTCTCTTCCATACTGTGTCCTCTAAAACATTTTACTCTTTGAAATATCTAGAATCATTTTATGGCATAGCTTTTTATTACAGTTTCATTTTATCATTAATGAAAATTTGGACTGTAAGAGTCCAATGCATAAGGTCAATTCAAATAAAACACCATTTCTGAAAAAGTGCTTTGTATGAACTGGGGATACAGAGTTACCCTGTGGTTAAATATAAATTGATATATTAAGCAAGGGCATCACTCTTTTAACCACTAAGTTTCAGTTATAGAAAGCATAGCAATCCCTCCATCATGAAAATGTTCATTCTAGCATTAGCTACTGAATTAAGCTTCTCAAGAACATTAGATAAAGTATGATTGCTTTAATCTGAAACATTTGGAAGCACTTAGGTATAGGAAAGCAAAAAGCCTATCGCAACAGCCTCATATGTGAAATATGACCCACTAAACATCCAGTACAAACAGTGAAAGGCTTCCCTAGCTCTGGCCACATGCTTCTTAGTGATAAAATTCTCTTCTTTGCTTACTTAGTGTTTAAATATTAAGCACTGGATTGTTTCCTCCATTTTTCCTGCATAAAATATCTTTAAAGATTTCAAATAAATTCCTATTATGTTGTACTTTTGATATAATTCTCTTTAAGGATATCAGAAATTGTCACAATAAAAACAGATTAAGATACTGGAAAGAAACAACTATCAAGTGAAAAATAATATTATTTGCAGACAACTCAGTAATAAGAAGTAAAAACTTGACAATTTAGTGGGTTTTGAACAATGCAACATAATTGTGAGTTCTTTGAGGGGCGGGTCTGTCTTTTGCTTTCCTTTGTATTCCTAGTACTTAGCACAATGCCAGGTTTATAGTAGGGGGTTAATAAATGCTTACTAGCTAACTGAAAACTGAGCCCTGGCTAGAGTACTTAGGCTGAAGCGAGAATTATTATATTCATTTTTTTTTTTAAAGCAATCGGGGTTAAGTAACTTGCTCTAGGTTACACAGCCAGTTATTTCTGGGTGTGGTGCTGAGCATCTGAGCCCGGATTTGATCTCCAGGTCTTCTCAACACTGGAGCCGGTGCTCTTACTCGCTGAGCCACCTGGCCGCCCCTAAGCAATTGGGGTTAAGTAACTTGCTCAAGGTTACACGGCCAGGTGTTTCTGGGTGGGTGCTAAGTGTCTGAGCCCGGGATTCGATCTCCAGGTCTTCACAACACTGGAGCCGGTGCTCTTACTTGCTGTGCTACCTGGCCGCCCCTATATTCATTTTCTTGGGTTCATTTTCAGACCTTTCATCGTAGATTTAGATCTGGAAGGGACCTAATCTAGTCTAACATCTTTAGTTACAAATGAGGAAACTGAGGTCTAGAAGTTAAGTGACTTGTTCAAGGTCAACAAGAAAGTAAATAAGAGAGCAGAGATTCCAATCCCAGGCCTCTGCTGTATCTTTTTTCATCAAAACTAAGAAATGTGATATTTCAGATATTTGCCATCATTAGTCATTAATACATACAAGGAAGTAAAAATGTGTTTACATGTGCATAGATATATTTGAGGGTTAATAGGTGTCCAGATCTAGACCTTGTGAGTACTTTTGTATAAATAATATCATTTATAATCAAAACATAGTTCACCAAAAGCACATGAACGAACTGCCTTGTAGATTTACAAATACAACTTGCTAATAAATATGAAATTTGTTCTTCTCTAATATTTAAGTTTTAGCCATAGCATACATATGTGTACTTTATTCATTTATATTTTGCATATATGATTTCATCCCTGTGTGTGAGCTCCCAGTGTGGAAATTCCTTCCCCACAATGCAGGTCAACAATAGACGTAATTTAGACTCTTAGATAAGTATTTGAGGGAAGAAAGGGGTACTCTGAAACTAGGGTTTCAGAGCTAAAATATCTCAGAGACAGGGCTCTAAAACAGCTAAGTCTTCCTGCATTTGAGGCTAGCCATATTACCTCTCACTCATATGTATGTGTACGGACACAGCCAAAAAATATAAATAGACCATTTATATTAAACTGGTATAGTGTAAAGATCATTGGACAGGAGCCCAGGAGGCCTATATTTTTAACTCTAAATCTCCAGCAGTGTGTGACAATGGGCAAGTAGGAGCCTCTCAGGAATCTTAGTTTTTTTTCTTTGTACAAGGAAGGAATTGGATTAGATTATCTCTAAGGCCTGTTTCACCTGACAGTCTATAATCTTTTCAAATCCATGCTTTGGATGAGATTTCCCAATGTATCTCTTTCTAAGGTTCTATCTCCACATCTGTAAAATGATGGTGTGGGACTAGGATATAGGATGATCTCTGAGATCATGGACAGTTCTGATAGTCTGTGATTCTACAGATAGGGCATCTATGCTTGAATTTCATGACACAAACTCTGAGAATTAAAGACTCAGGGAGAATATTTGGGCCATCCTCTTCCTCCTCATCTTCATCATTGTTATAATTCTTATTATTTTTAATGAGTGGCAGCTTTGAGGAAGAGTAATAATCATAATATATCCCTTGTATATATAGCTTCAAATTTTTAAAAGCATTTTAATCATATGATGACCACAAAATCCCAGTTTAGGTGCTATTATCCCCATTTTACAGATAAGGAAATAGAAGTTTAGAAAGATTAAGTGCCTTGCCCAGATTGCACAAGTAATAAGCATCTGAGGTGGGATTCAAACCCATGTTATTCTGACCATAAGTCTAGAGCACTATAGATATACTATACCAGGAATGGGGAACCTGCAACCTTGAGGCCACATGTGGCCCTCTAGGTCCTCAAGTGTGGCCCTTTGCCTTAATCCAAACTCTACAGAACAAATCCTCTTAGTAAAAGAATTTGTTCTGTAAAACTTGGACTCAGTCAAAAGACCTGTACTCAAGGACCTAGAAGGCCACACCTCAAGGCCATAGGTTCCCCAACCCTGCATCATTTAAGTTTATTTTGATATAATAAGAATTATAAAATCATAACATTGTAAAGGAGTAGAGCTGGAAGAGGTCTTAGAAACCATCTTACTGTCTGAGGACCCGAGAAGGGAAGTTACTCCTCCAAGATCACCTAGCTAGGAAGAAGCCAACCTGTATCTTGAACTCAGTCCCTTTGTTTCTAAATCCAAGTCTCATTCTCCTTTATCATGTTGCTTCTCTACTTGCAAATCCCTGTCCTGTGACTTAACCTCAATTCCATGCTATAGGAGAATAGCTGCATAAATTGTCTCACTATAAATATTGTAAATGCTTCACCTAATAGCTACTAAATTCTTATTTTGTCTTTCCTACCTGTTGTTCTTAAACTGTGAATATTCTAAAGGATATTTTCCTAGTGCCTCAGTGAAAACCAGACATATTTAATCATCATTGAAACCCCACTCCTTTAGATTTACTTTTTCTTAAAAAAAGATTCCTGTTTTACTTCAACTATTCTGAAAGGAAATCAGCTCCTGTCGCATTTTGAAATACACGTTAGGAAGCAGCTTCAGCTCTCAGTTACCAAATAATTCATATGCAGTCTGCAGACATTAAATTTTGAAAAAGGAGCAGCAGAGAGCTTTAAAGCCAAATTTTCTTTCATTAAATAAGTGGATATGACAGGGTTATGTAATGTTTTGGAGGGATGAAATGGTGCACATCACTAACCTTTTAGATCCAAGAAGGTTTATGCTTTTCATTTGTGACTAGATGGAAGCTTAACACAGGATTATCTGCAACCCCCTTTTCTAATTCAGGTAGATTAAGTTCAGCCAGATTCCACATATGTGCCTATGGACATATTTACACATGCTCACAACACACAAGTCCAAGGAGGGAATTGTCTTCTTTGCCCCACAAATATGCATTAGATAACACAGACGTGTGTGTGTGTGTGTGTGTGTGTGTGTGTGTGTGAGAGAGAGAGAGAGAGAGAGAGAGAGAGAGAGAGAGAGAGAGAGAG